>NC_040023.1:35071551-35113952 GCF_000972845.2 Larimichthys crocea
AAAAATCGCCAACAGTGTCACCAGCAAAGCACTTCCACACCACCACACCTCCCGCTCTGTGCTTTACGGTGGGAACCCCACATGTAGACAGCATCCACCTATTTTGATCATGAAGGCCTGATTCACGCAGTATTTTCTGAACAGTTGACATTAAGATGTGTTTGCACTTGAACTCTGTGAAGCATTAATGCGGGCTCTAATCTGCGGCTCTGTTAATTGGTGATTTCAAAGGCTGATAACTGTAATGAACTCATCCTCTGCAGCAGAAAGTAACTTGGTCCGACCTTTTTCTGGGGTAGTCCTTGTGGGTTTCACCGTAGCGTTTGAGAATACATTGAAATTCTTGATATTTCTGCTGACTGAGCTTCATGTCTTAAGAAATTATTCTTGTCCTACAGTTGTTGGATAGAGCTGTTTACTGTATTCCAACCCTGCCTCTGAACAGCACAACTGATCGTCTCAAACTTATTAAGACAACAAGAAATTCTACTAATTAACAAGAACAAGTCACACAACTCATAAAGCTGATTAGGAGATATTCAGTATCAGTGCATGGAGCTGTGTATGAGATACATGTTATTTCATGGTTTTAACATCTTCTGTGTTAATCGACAATGTAGAAATTAATGAATGTGTCCAAACTATTGACTTGTAAGAGTCCCCTTATATAGATAAATGACATTATTCTGGATGGTATGTACTGAATCAGTATATTTCTGTATTTAATAGTATTTATCTGACACAGTCTCAGATAAATACACACTTCAAATACTCTGAGATTTGTTACCGACCTACCGTGTGACACACCACCTGATAAACGTGTTGGTTTTTAACAGAATTGCACTCCTGCTCCTTTTCTGTGAAGAATTTTAGGCTCGACTGTTTCAGTCTTTAAAAGTGCCATAACCCAGAGGAGACTGGGAGGTCTGATGAGTCTCTCCAAACTCTCTCTTTGCTTTGTACTTTGCAGCGTTTGTACAGTGAGGTCGTATTTTTGTACACAGTATTATTTATTTTTTTCCGCTTTACCGCTTCACTCTAGACTCACACCATGTTGTTCTGCTAAAACAATTATGCCTGCCATGTTGACTGAGAAAAGTGATAATGAATAATAATAATAAAAAAAAGCTTTTGTGTTTGACACAGTGTGTTCTGGTTTTCTTTGACCTCCTAACAGACATTATAGTGAAGAAATATGACTCTATATTAATAATTGAAAAAAATACTCAACTGTTTTTGGACTATGCTCCTCAGTGCCTTCTACATACGTACAGGGTACCCTTTGCCGGATGTATGAGATGCCTTTTTAACACGATTAATGTAGTTAAACAGTTGCAGTTTCCTTGGTTGCAAGGGAAGATCATGGTTTGGGTTAATGGAGTGTGATGTCTTCCGAAGGTTTGAACCGTTTTCAAGCTCAAAATCTTGGCAGTCCGCCTCCGCTAATCTAAAAAACGGCAAAGATGTGGATCATCGGCATTACTGTGATTTCTGCTTCACGTGGTACATGGTGTTTGTATGACCCATCCATCAACCCCACCAATGGGTGCCAACTCTGTCGCTCTTTGCACTACGTGACCTGATACCGATGGGTAGATGTAATACGGGTGTGTCCTCAATACAGTCACCCTCGCTATATCGCGGTTCACTTTTGCGGACTCGCTGTTTCGCAGATTTTTTTGTGTAATTTTGCATGCTTTTTTTTTTTTATAGCGTACTGTACAGTATGAACGTGCATTGTGTTCTGCGTCCTGTTTAAGGGAGAGTACTGTACAACATGCGTGTAAAAAGGTGTATAAAAGTGTGGTTAAGGGTTCCGGCCTTAAAACATGTAATAATAATTGTAAATATTGTAAAACTCACTTTGCGGATTTCCCCGCGATAAACGAGAGACCACTGTATACGTTAGGACATCTTGTGCTGTATTGGCTGGTATATGACGTCTTCGTCAGTACCTCTCTTTCATGGTTCAGTTTTAGTGATGGAAAATGACCAGAATGTCAAAAAAACGTAAAAAAAAGAAAAAAGAAGAAGAACCAGCAAGATCTTATTGTTTGGAGTGGCACTTAGTTTACTCCATTTCCCCGGTGTAGATGGGTGGACACTTGCACTTGAACTGTGTTTCTGGGCCCTCGGGGAGGGTTCAGCAGGCCTGACACAGTACTTCACTTCACATCCACTTCACCTGCCTGGTAATGGAACCCTGCCTGGATCCAAGATGGCATCAGCGTGACCACTGCTGACTTCCGATATGTCCGTCTTTCAGTCAAGTGTTTAATGCAATGGTAAAGTTCTTTTTCAGGGTTTATCCCAGATCTGTCGTGTATCAGTGCAGGGTAATCTTTGTTGATTGTTGTCCTGTACAAACACACGTTTATATATAATCCTTTTATACAAAGACTTGCCATAAGAATCTTGTGGATAAAAACATAATAATAGCAGTCCGTCACAAAAAAATGACCTTATACTCTGTACTGCTGTCATTAACTGGCCTCTGTCTATCTTTGTTCACTGGAAGACTGCTGACACACATAAACTATAAACTCACAGAAATAACAAAGGCCAACAGTCCAGTTAAATAAATTTTAATTATATCTCCAAACTACGTTAGCTAGCTCACTTTTTAAATGAGATAGTTTTAAAATACTGTATATTAGGCCTAACTTTAACATTAATATAAAGTCAAATTTAATTTATGTATGTATTTGAACCCAGTGTTAAATATTAAATACATATTATGCTGCTGAACAATTTTATAAGCAAAAATTGCTGTCAGCTCCACTTACGTTAGCTTAACTGACTTTACATAATAACTAACTGGCTAATTTGCAACTTTAATAGTAAAAATAACAATATTTACCATAATTTATTTTTAGGTCATTGTAGCCAAATATAATAATCTCTTGCTGGACAGTTTTAATAGCCGTTTAGGAAACAATAAAAAAAATATTGGTGGCAATCTCCAACCTACAATAGCTTAACTGACGTGTAACATTAACAATTGCATTTGCAACTTTAACAATAATATTAAGTCAAATTTAATTTAATGTATGTATTTGAACCCAGTGTTAAATGTTAAATATTATATTATGCTGCTGAACAATTTTAATAAGCAAAAATTGCTGTCAAGCTCCAGCCTACGTTAGCTTAAATGACATTTCAAATTAACTAACTGGCTAATTTGTAATTTTAATAGTGAAATAACAATATTTTACCATAATTTATTTTTAAGTCATTGTAGCCAAGTATAATAATCTGTTTTAAATATCACTTAAAGAAACAATCACAAACATTAGTGGCAAGCTCCTATCGTTACGTTAGCTTAGCTGACCTTTAAAATTAACTAACTAGGTAACTTGTAACTTTAATAGTGAAATAATATTTTACCATAATTTATTTTTAAGCCATTGTAGCCAAGTATAATAATCTGTTTTAAATATTGCTTTTTTAATATCACTTTTAGCTATACAAGTTCAATGCAGCTTAAACGGCTGCAGTTTTGTGTTTTTCAGTTTTATATTTAAAACTTTCTATATTATAACAAACAACAAACTGTGGCTGTACTCTGTTTTTTGGTTGTTTTAGCCTCCTTGCACGGTTGTAAATCAGGTTACAACTTTACTCTTTTATTTAGCATGTTTGGTGTTTTCTTTTTTTTTGGAAGCTGTCCTCAGTTTCGCCTGGTGACCTGTTCTTTACTTCCAGGTCAGTGATTTCAGCACTCCCCAACAATGTATCCCTTACAGGAGAGGGGAAGAGCTGGCGCTTCAGCCAGCCTCTCTGGAGGCTCTTCAAAACACAGTTACCATGGACACAAACTTGACCGGGAGAGGAGTGTGTTTGTGTGTACACACTGTGTGTGTGTGTGTGTGAGGGGAGGGAGTGTGCAGGTGCAGTTTGCATGTGTGTGTTTAACTTTTTTCTTTTTATTAAAGCATTAAAAAATAATGCACAACTTTCTTGCATATTTTCCCAAAAGTCCAAACTTTTTGCGCATGGCGCTTGAACGTCACCATTGATCTCTGCGCGGTGCTTCACTGCCTGGTTTGCAGCCGTGCGTGATTGACTGCCAGCAATCTGATCCGGTGAAAGACATTGACAACCAATAGGAAGCGGCAGTGCGGCTTGTTTCCATGGGAGGCCCCGGGGAGGCGATGCCAAGCCGCCGCTAGGAAGCGACACAGCGAGCGGGGTAAAAGACGCGTCGAGCAGCAAGCCGGGGGACTGTGTGGAGATCCTGCAGCCGCTCCGTGCCACTCTACAAGCGGATGAAAAAAAGCGAGGTCGCTAGGTAACTGCACACACTTCATAAGTTTATTGCACATTTCGCTGCAGCAGCCTCCAGCTCGGCTCAGCTCAGCTCGGCTCGGCTCGCTCCTCTCCGCGTTTACGCACGAAATTTGCACGATTGTCAACTTAACTTGGAGGTGTTGTCGGGTCATTTTTCGGGTCTCAAATCAGGCACGGGCTCCTGAAGTATACATGAATGAATAAAACTGGCTTTTGTGGCTCTGCTTTTTTGGCCGGGACAGGACAGGACACTTTTTGCAGATCGCTCGGCGGCGCACGATGGATGGATTTCCCGACCAGCAAGTGCCTTACTGTAACTCTAAAGTGAGTGACTGAGCGAGAAAACTTCACATAACATCATATTTAATGTCTTTTTTATTGTTGTTAAATATGCCTCTGCTGCTGCTGCCATGTCTCCCCTCGGGGACCATTTAAAGCGTCATTGAATACACAGTGTGCACCATGCTACAACTTGTTAATGAGTCAAACACAGGCTCAGGCTGCACATGTGAATCACTGATCCAGCATTGAATTGATTTGTTTCTCTCTCTCTCTCTCTGTGTCTTTGCAGAAGCTGCAAGACAAGACGAGCTGCCCGAGGCCGGCACATGACAGAAAGAGAAAATTCATTAAGTCCAACCTGGCTTTGGACACCGAAGGTAAAGAGGAGGAGGAGGGGGAGAAGTTAATTTCACGGCTCCTAAACATTTAGCAAAATTCAATTGGCTCGGCGGCCACCTGTGCCGCTAACTATACAGAATCTCAATTACAACACAGCGGCCTTGTGATGATGCTCACAAGCCTCCTGTCAGCGGTCAGACGCGCACACAAATTGACTTGTTAGCCCGCCGAGCTCCACTGGCTTTAACGGGCATATCATAATGAAGTCAGTTGTTTCTGATGCGTCTCCAGGGCTTTTATAAAAAGCCTTGTTCTCTCTCTCTGTCTCTATCTATCCAGAGCTCTTCCAGGACCTCAGTCAGCTGCAGGAGACTTGGCTGGCAGAAGGTGAGTGTTTCAAATCTGGGAGAGAGGAGAAAAAAAAAGGAGGCAGAGATGGGTAAAAATGGATAGGTTGTGAGTGAGAGTGTGGGGGGAAGAGAGAGAGACAGAGAGAGAGAGAGAGAGAGGAAAAAAGCTGCCTGGAGTTACTTGCCTAGCGTCGCAGTCCAATTAAAAGCCTGTGTGGAAGAGGCACCTTGTGTGTCATGCATACATTAGAGACTGTGAGCGAGGGGTCTTGAGGGAGACCGAGGAGGCTCTACCCAGAGAGTGTCATCACAAATTACCAGGAGAAGGCTCTCCGACGCTCACTGTCTCTTCTGCTTTTGGCAGGAGCTAACGCGCTGCACGCCAGCCACCGCCACCACCTCCACCTCCACCTCCACCAGAGCTCTGCTGTAGCCTACCAGCTCTCTCTCTCTCTCTCTCTCCTCCCTCTCTCTCCTCCTCCCTCTCTCTCTCTCTCTCTTTGCCTCCCTCTCAGCACACCTCTCTATCTTCTCCAGCTGTACCATCACCTTGTCTTCTTCAATTTCATTTCTCGGCTGCAAAAAAAGAAAAAAAAAACACAGAGAGAGATAGAGGATGGATCTATAATTTTTCCTTTTTTGCTTTTGTTTTTTTTAAATCGCAGATTTCCAAACGAGCTGAATCAGTCAAAGCGAAACATTCGTCCGTTTCTTCGCTTCTTTTTTTTTTTTAAATATATTTTTTCCTCTAATGGCAAGACTTGCTCATTGTGGTCTAACTGAGACGTGATGCTTCAGGATTTAAGCGCGAGTGTCCTCTTTCCACCGTGTCTGCAGCACCGAAGTTTTGGTTAGTGGTGAATATTCTTTTATTTATTTTTTTTAAAAACTCTGCCGTGTTATTTTTTATTATTATACGTGCATGTGCATGTGTTCCACTTTTTGGTGAGAGGTGAACCTGCTTTGAATGCTGCATGTAATCTGAAAGTTTCTATCTCAGCACAGTGAGAAGTGGAACATTTACAGAGTTATTAGAAGTGGTCTGTGCTCCAGATTGAGTGTAAAGTTGTGTGAAAGCTCGAAAATGCTGATTTGTACTAGTTTTTGCACGTGTTAAAATTTATGAAGTTCAACAAATTTGAGTATTTTCTCTGCAAAAAACTGTGCTGTGAAAATATCTGTATCTGCAATGTTGTAAGAACAGAAAAACTGAATTATTTCATGTTAAAACTTCATAAAAATTCATTTTTAAGCTCAAGTTAAAAAAAAAGAAAAATCTGTTTTAATGTGTTTAATTACTTTTAAGGTTATTTTTAGTCCTTTTAATAAAAATTTTGATAATTAGAACTGATGGAAAAATACAGATTTTTACTGTAAAAAGACAAAATTCTACATTGTATATTGTTTTATTTGTGTGATATAGTTCAAATTCGACATTTCTAATACATAATTGCAGCATTAAAATGCCCAAATGTCCCTTTTTTAAATATCTATTTGACAATATAAGTGTGCGCTGAGGCATAAATCTAGTTATAAAGTAGAAATCTCAAGTGCAAAGTATAATTGAATCGACTTTAATACTTTTTTTTTTTTTTAAATAAGGATTGAGTCGTAACACGTCCCCTGGAATATTTTTTAGCCTCACACAGGTGGATGAGACTCTCAATGATTCATAAGCTCCATCTATTCTTTAACACATTTGGAGAAAGAGAGGAAAAAAAAATGCTCGCAGTGCGATCGGGAAGCTTTTAAAAAATGAAAAGTATGCTTTGAAACAGATATTGGAGTTAGTCGAGCCGACTCCTGAGCAGCGGTTTAGATTATGAGGTGGCGGCTGGGCGCGCACCGCGGGGCGTGTAAGAAAAAGAATAAGACACGATTTTAATATTTCAGTATCCAAAGTGAGGAAAGAAAGACGGCGAGCGGCCGGCGGATGATAAGAGGTATTACCGTTAAGGATTACAGTTCTGCCTGTCGTGGATCAATGTGATGATGTACGCTTCAAGATTGTAGATTTAATGAATGACTTCCTGTCCATTAAGATGAAAAGGAATACCTCCCCCCCATCCACCCACCCCCACAATTTTCTAAGATTTATTAGTTCAGGTAATTGGAACAAGACGACGAATTACGAGAGGACAGACTGAATTTCCGACTCCGAGACCCCGAGAGGTCGAGGTGGTCCGTCAGCTGACAGGCGTACGTTTGACACCCACGAACCACCTCCGCCCTTCCACCTTTTTTTTTCTTTCTCTTTTTTTTTTTAGACTTTTTTAAAGTATTTTTCCTGCGAGGAAAAGTCTGAATCTTTCCAGATTTGATTTGTTTGTGAATTTCACTTTCAAGCCGAGTGTTGAGTTTGTTTCAAACTCTGACAGGCCTCGTGGTTACAACCTTTACAACTTTGTCATCTTCACTCCGTTTTGCCCTTTCTGTCCTTCTCTCTCTCTCTCTCTCACTCTTTCTCTTTTTTTTTTTGTTTTGTTTTGTGAATGGCGGCAGATTTCCAGCTCTGCCGTTCTCCCCAGGAGTTTGTTGCAGGGGATAAGCTGTCTCATTCACAGACTGAGGCCGGTGACTCATCCATCCTGTACTTCCTTTTTGGACACAGAGACACACACTGCTGCCTTCTTCTTCTTCTTCCTCTCTCTCCTCTCTTTATGTTTTTGTTTCTCGTCTCTCCTCTTCCTCTCATCTTCGTCCCCCCCCTTTTTTTTTTTTAGGTTTCTCTCTGAAGTTTTCTGGGAGTTTGTTTGTGTTGTAATTCAGAAGACGAGAGCTGTTTTCTTTCCACCTTTTGTTCGGGCGTCGTGTCGGTTTGCCAGATCTCAAAAATATGATTAAAGTGTCGCAGCTTTTAGAAGATTTGAGTGTAATCTATTACATCTTTACATCTGTTTTAACAGATTATCAGAAGAATCTGAGCTGAACTCATTTACTGCCTCTTTTGTTTGATTCGCCTCTTCACCTGCGTGACATTGTTGAAATAATATGCAGCAATTTCTGCTCCTGATCTGTGATGGTTTACTCTCCCTCAATTCACACCTCTGAAGAGGAAAAAAAAAAACCTCCCCGATCATATCAAAAGTGACAAAAATGGAAAATCAGTGATTTCGTTGAAGATCTCAGGACTCATGTCGAGACATGTTACGGATGCTGTGATAATGAGGACCAACCTCATTGTGTGTATAAATAGACGTGCTAATGACACATTTAAAATCTGTTTTATTTTATTTTTTTTCCGTTTGCCGGAGAGAGTTGGAGGAAAACTTGAGGGACGCGGAGAACTGTCACCGAGTGTAAATACGTGTGATATAAATATGTACATGCTTAATTGGAGCCGGAGAGCGGAGCAGGCTTCATTATTTTAGCATTAGCCCGAGTGCAGGGGCGTTGGAGGCGCAGGTGAAGCATTGGGGAAGGTTTTGGAACAGACCTGACTCGGTAGGTACAGGTGGATTCACCAGTAGGGAGGAAGCCAATTAGATACTGTTAACAATGGGTGTTTGGCTGCTGGCAAGGAGCACGAGCCGAAGGCTGCGGAGCAGTCAATGGACAAGGCGACCTCAGGAAGTGGAATTAGGAGGTAGACGGTCACCTATAGCAAAAATATTATCTCCCTCGCAGGCTGGCAAACGTTGCTCCACTGTACCACTTCAAAACAAATCGCTCGGAACGTTTCAAGGTTATTTTGGTGCATTGATTTGTGATTTTAAAGCATGCAATAAATTAGTTTTTAAGCTTTTAAATAAAAATTAAAAAACTGTTTGAGACATAAGCGTCTGTATGTTGGCACAGGACACAATAATTGTTATTTTAATTTAATCCTAAGCCAAACATCGATGGGAAATCTTTCAAAGTGCAATTTTTCCGATACAGCTGGACGATTTTCACGTGCTGAGAAATATGTAACAGCTGCAGAACGGTGACTAAAGGGACGTCGTGATTTGTTTTAAGGACAAAATAATCTTGTATATTTGTTTAAATAAAATAAAAAGACTTGATGTGGTCATCTGGTATTTTTGGTCACGACCTCGAGGCTGATTTTTATTTTATTTTTTAAAAACAATCACAGGCACTGAAGACAAACAAAGTAGCTCTTGCCCTGATTTCCTGTAAAACATATTTTTCGCAGCTGTGTGCTTTTTAAAAACCGACAACAGAGGCAAACACTGCTCGGGATAGGACGACCTAATATCCCTGGAGACTGTTTGCCAGAGGAGGGTAGAGAGCTGTGATCAATGCTGCGTTGTCCATCAGCATCAGAAACAATCATCCCCTTTCTTCTTCTTCTTCTTCTTCTGTCTTTAGCTCAAGTTCCCGACAATGACGAGCAGTTCGTTCCAGACTTCCAGACTGAAAACTGTGAGTAAGACACCACCTCTCTCTTTTTCTTTCTCTATCTGTGTGTGTGTGTGTGTTTGTGCACACGTTAGTGCTGCTGTTTGGGTGTGTGTCAACATCTGTGGTGTGGTTTTTTTTCTTGTCTCGACTGGCGTGTTTGTACTCGGGGAGAGAGTGTGTGTTTTTCCGTGTCTCTCAGTATCCTCGCCTCCCTCACCTTTTGCTCGCACAAGTGCTCTCTGGAGAGCTGCAACAGTCTTACGGCTCTGCAGACAGGTGCGTGGGACTGGTGGAGGTGGTGGAGGTAGGTGGGGGTGTCTCACTCTCTCCTCTCACCCTCTCTGTGTCTGTCTACATCTGTCTCTCTCTCTCCCTCTGTTGCTCTTGTACCTCTCACCACCACTGAGATATTATTGCGCTGTGATTTATTTGCATAAACATCAAAATATTGTGATAGGTGATATTTTTAAAAACTGCTGTCAACTTGATGATTTAAATAAAAAATCTTTAATAAATGCGACCAGGTGACCCTTTTTGCCGTGCAGTGTGGTTTCGAATTTCTAAATCAGTCGGTGTAATATTAGTAAATACCACATTTATCCTCTTCAGAGTTCTTCTAAGAATACTCCCTAAGAGACGAATGAAATCGCTTAACCCGAGCTGATTTTACACTCGAGGTAATGCGGTTTAGTTAGTCGTACTTCACCTGGTCGTGCACGGTGGTTGCACACCGGTGACTGGTGCACTTGGCACGGTCCACTTCTGGAGGAAGTGGTGCCAAGGTGGGGACAGAAATGGAGTGAGTGGAGCTCAGTGGGACTCGGAGCGAGCACATGTCTTTCAGATGAGCCAAAACGCCCATGAAACTGTGAGAAAAAAGGCACCAAACAAAAAAAAGAAGTCTTCTCCGTGTCCTCAACGCCCTTTAACCTGGAAACTAAAGTTGCAGATGTGAACTAGAACAAAGAGAGAAAAATATTAAAAAAGGTCACGTGTGATATTTGCGTTGGCGAGCTCTTGGGTTTTATAGCACGTTGTAGGTTTGATTCAACAGAAATGAGTCTGGATCGCAGATCTTTTAACCCCTTGTGAGCCAGATGACAGCCTGAGATCCTCGAGCTGGTTCCTGTTGGTTTCCTAGATTAAAAACCAGAGGGGGGTCTATTTTTTCTCTCCTTTTGTTTTTGTTTTTTTTTGCCTCCTACACCTTGAAACAACAGACCTGAGGAGCTCAGGCTGACGAGACCAATACAGTTTGAGCTTTTATGCTACAAACTTAACTGAACTTTAAATCTAAATATCTTCATTTTGTTGATTTTCTGATTGTTTTTAGTAGATTTATTTGTTTGGAGGCATTTTCTGGAGCTCGGATTAAGTAAATCTGAGTTTTGAGGGTGTAAAAACAATCAAACCCCATCCACCTTTTTGTCCTTGAAATATCCCGCCCCGCATTCCTCTCAGTTTTCCATTGTTCACAACACGCAACAGTTTCCTAAACTACAAGCCCCGACCGCTGGGTGTGATTTAGCGTAACCTAAAACCCACGATCGAGGAGAGTCTCGGCGTACAGTAGAGAACCAGAGGTCACCGAGACTGTCCCGTTGTCCTTCAGAGGTAGCCAGGGTGGGTGGCCACGGTGGCAGGAGACTGCTGACCATCTGAATTGTCCTGTTGGCAAACCTGCAGCAGACTGGAGAGGCACTAACAGATGGCGGGAGGGTGAGGGCACCGTGGTTGGGCGCACGAGCAGGCATCCCAGCCGGCAGCTCTCCCATATGGGTTTCACCGAGTCGAGAGATGGAGGTGAGATAGAGAGAGAGGTGGACGTGGAGATGGAAAGGGATGGAGATGGAGAGAGACGGGCAGTGAGTTAGGGGTGAAAGTAATTACAAGTAGTAAATCTCATTACTGCAACAAAGCAGCTTTGGTGATACGCACCACTGGCAATGTAGTAGTTTCTCCTTTTATAATCAACAAATCCCATGAAAACACCAAAACCAGCATTAAAATAATCTTACTATCAAGTATTATTGTGTATCCAGCAGCTACTCCTCTTTTGTATTTAATATATTTGCTAAAAACTACAATGCAGAGCTGTTTTATGAAGTCGCGTATACGGTTTACGGTACAGGCGTGCTTGGGGGCTGTATTTTCAGATTATATGAAGCATTGTTGCTTTTTTATCTTTAATAATTCAATAAGAAAAATATAGAATAACAGCCAAAATTATATGAATAATTATAATAATTTAGCAACCTATTTTTGTGAGGGTTTACTTTTAACCTGAGGATACAAAATAAAATCAAATGGCGTCTAAATTTTGACACTCTTTACGTGAACGTTAACTTGACGGTTGTAAACTTTTACTGTAAAGCTAACTGTAAAGCTAACTAGCATTAGCTGTAAATAGTAGCACAGTTAGCATCTCTGCTAGCTAGCTGGCATTAGCAAAATAAACACAAACTAGTGTCCCAACAGTAATATTTTTTTTTTCAGCGTAAAATATTCTAACACAAGTTTAATGATCTTATTTTTAGGCAACTAAATCTAAATATACAAAAATATGGAACTAAAAGTCAAAAACAAGAGTAGCGCTAAATGTTAGCGCTAATATCCTTTTGTTGTTTTGTTGAATTAGCTACTTTTACTTTACTTTTAATTATTTGCTACTTAATTTAACATACATAGATTTTTTTTTACACTGGTGTTTTTTTGTCTGATTCAGTTAAAGTAACAGAAATATAAAATTTTGAAGTATTTTTACGTATACGATATATGTTATACGTTCTTTATGTTTTGCTATTGTGTTCATTTGAAAGCTAAAAGGTGGAAGCAGAAATAAAAAAATAAAATAAATCTTTAAACATTGCATCAGATAAGGCATGTTTGAAAGTGTTACTTTATATTCTTATGGCCTGAGATTTATCACCTCTCAAGAAGCTACGGCAGTTTTTCGACTTTGCACTCTCCATCCGTGCAGCACAAGAAGCATGTGCTGAGCGAAAGTGTCCTCGGGGCTGAAGGAGGAGGAGAAGGAGAATTTTTCTTTGTCTCAAACTCTCAACACAGATGCTTACCATTAGCATAACTTAGCAGGGAACGAAGAGATAGAGGAGGTGTAAAATGAGGCCACACGTTACCGGCAGATCTGAGAGCCTCCATCATTTAACAGCAAAGGCGAGCACCTACAGTAGGTGAAAATGGAATGGAAGGTTTTTCGCTGCTGCCAAAAGACCTGTATTTTTTTTATGAATGGACTGGAAAATTATCTGCCAAACGTCGGCTCTGGTTCTGCCAAAACACACAATTTGTACCTGAGAATATACAACGTTCGAGGCCAAGAGCTTCTCGATTAGTTACTCAGTAGATTGCCAGGGAAATGACAGCTGAAATTTAAATATAAGACTCTTTGTAGTAAAATTAAAAAAATAAATGAACTATAAACCTTTCCCTGCATGTTTATTCCACTTAAAACAAACATTTCTATCGAATCCGTCCACAAGACCAAAGAAAATTGCAGAATATTTGAGTTAATGGCACAGAAAAAACAAAACAAAACATTTGCATTCAAAATAGACCCAGTAATTGTTCTAACTGCTTCTTCTTTTTAAACATCCTACCATCTTGGTTAATCAATATGTAGATAATGAGAGCAATCAAGCAGTGATGGGCATGACATTCTGGACTGAAAAGGAAGTCTCTGTTTTAGTCAGAGGCAATGCCCTCGCTATCGATTTGTGTACCTTGGCACCCCACTGACGAAAATCTATTGTGACATTTCCATTTCTAATTCAAGGACCTTGTGCTACAGCAGCACGCAAGGCAAGGCTGTTGTTATGGATGTTACTTATAGATTTTATATGTAAATATGACCCAGAAGTGTAGTTCAGCATCAGGTGAGCTCCAAACCTGAAGAGTCAGCTCTCGTGCTACCCTCAGGAAAAGAAATACATGTATGTTTATCGTCGTCTGTAATTAAAGTGACACTGGTCGTGATCCCAACAGACAAAACTAAGCTATTGTTTTGACTCCGTAAGCCCTTACGAGTCCCTGCCATGCCTCGCGTCGTCAAAAGGTCTCCCCTCAGGAAGTGTCTCTTTGACCTCCGATCGATGACCCGGAAAGGTCAGGCCCCCAGCGAGGGCTGCGAACAACCCCTGAGCTTTGTCATGCCGGGCCCGTGTGGCCCCCCGTCCCCCCCTAGGGGTCTGCTCTGCTGTGCGTCAGATGGGGTGTTGGCAGATCGACCCCTGCTCGTACGGCAGCTGTCAGTCAGCCTCGTGAGAAAAATCTCCCCAAAACATCCTCCATCCTCCTCTCTCGGCTCCTCGTAGCCTCAGAGACCTTCCCGACTAAACACTCCCCCCAAACCACAGACTCTTTTGGGTCATCGAATGTCTAAATGTTTGTACTTTAGTCGGAGCAGGAGTTGATGGATTTCTTCCCTCCATTCATGATTTCTGGTCGCTCTTGTTTTCAAACTCTCAGCCCGAAACGTCAAAAATCATCCCCTTCAACCACGACCGGGCCCCCCTTCCCTTCTCTCTCTCTCTTCTCACCGCTGCTTTGTGTGCAGTCGCGGTGAGACGGCGATTGGCGAGGCAACCCGAGAGCCTTGGCTTCATTCTGACTGACTGGGTTTTCGTCAGAAGCGCAGCCAATTGGATTAGCGTTGATCATGACTTGAGATGATGGGATGTTAATCAGGACTGATCAGGCACTTAACAGCCTCTCAGATGCACCGGGCTCGCCGTAGAGAGGGCCATAGGTAGAGAGGAGCGCGAGGCCTTCCCTCCTCCATCCTCCCTCCTCCATCCTCCTTCCTCTCAGATCAATGAGCCCACGTTGTCGTCGTCTGGAAACGTATTGACAGCCAGCTGAAAGCAGATAGAGCATTTGTCGGAGCTCGCCGCACACCCAGTTTTATGATTGTCATATTTCACTAACAGAGTCCCCTGTCAGGAAAACAGCCCAACAAATGAGATTTGAAGTGAGCTGTTTGTGTAAGTGATGACCCGAAATGTCCGATCCGTTGGTGGACGGATGCTCAGTCCTTGGACTTCTGTCTTAATTAAGCCTGGTGCACGTCCGGACAGCTTTGTCCTCCTAACAGTGGATACCAGAGAGTCAGATCATCAACTAGAGGGACATTAAGGCAGTGATCTTTCCTAAAATGTATTTATTTCATGTTTTTTGTGTGAATTTAGGCTGCTAATCCTAAAATAAAGAACTGCAGTTTATTCTCCTATATTCCTGCTGTAAACGTCTGCAGAAACATACCTAACAAGTTACTTTTCGACAGTGGACTTGCCTCGTTGTCGTTCACTAAACTAAATCAGTTTCTCTCTCTCTCTCTCTTTCTCTCTCTCCGACTTTTCTTCCTCTCCCCCCCCCGGGTGTGAAGTGGCTTTCCACGGACTGCAGCTGAAGATCAAGAGGGAGCTGCACAGCCCGTGTTCAGAGCTGAGCTCCAACTGTAGTCAGGAACGGTCCTTCAAGCTCCAGTATGGAGAGAAGTGCCCGTACAGCGTCAGGTGGGGGCACCGCACGACACCGACCGAACTCATAAAAACATCCCTCTGAGAGACAGACGGCAGTTTCACATTTGCACCACAAAAAGACGTTAGAGGAACAGCTGGTGTTGTTATTGTAATGAGTGTTTTTTATAATTCACATCTTCAAATGTTCAGCTCCACATTATATTTTTTATGTATCTGAAAATCAGACGTAGCTGCGGCGTCTTCGTTTGCTTTGACCTGCGAGCTCCTTTAACGACCTTGTACGCAGACTGTGTTTCGTAAGCGGTGAATCGTGTGTGTGTGATTCATCTGCTCACCTGGTGGCTTCATATAATAGAAATCTCACATTTGGCAGGACTTTACTTGACATCAAAATCT
Source organism: Larimichthys crocea (assembly GCF_000972845.2). Classification (NCBI taxonomy): domain Eukaryota; kingdom Metazoa; phylum Chordata; class Actinopteri; family Sciaenidae; genus Larimichthys; species Larimichthys crocea. The sequence continues at coordinate 35,087,054 of NC_040023.1, forward strand.
CCACGGCGTCGATGCCAAAAGATGGCGTGACGCTCCGTGATATACTGAAACAAAGTCAGCGTGGCAAACGAGAGATTTCTAACAGGACAAATTTAACTTAATTTAGTTTAAATCCAACATTTGTTTGCTAATTCGAGGTAACTTCAAGTGAAACGACAGATTAAAATGTCATTTCCTTCGATCTCGGTCTCTCAAATATCTTTTTCTGTGTGTATCTGTAGTATCCTTCAAGTTTAAGCAGGATGTGGGTAACCTCTACCGTTGTGTCAGGTGTCGTTTGACAAAGAAAAACACACCTAAAGCTTATCAACCACAGAATCTGACGCACAAGTGTGTGGATAAAGCCTTATTCCAACACAAGTAAGCCCTAACGATGAATTCTGTCATTCAAAAATGCTCCATCGTCACCCAAAGCTTACATATTCAGTCCGACCAGAGGGAATCAAACCCCCCGTAGCGCTCGCATCAAGAGGCTCATGGGTGATGTTGTCCTCTTTGTTTGCCGCAGTGCCTACGAGCAGAAGCAGCCTGCAGGAATGAAGCCCTCCAGCCCAGTGACGCCCCCCTGTAGCACCCCCGTGTCCCCGCTCCATCATGCCTCACCCACGGCGGCCCCGACACCCAAACCAGACAGGACCTACACCCACATACCGCCGTCGTCACAGCCGCTCCCTGACAACGCCTACTCCATGGACCACAGGTACTGCACGCATGCAGCCCTGCGGCCTTTTTCTTTCTTTTTATTTTACATTTACATCACATTTACATGTGGTGAGGCTTTTAGCTGGAGGTTGTACTACTCAGAACAGATTGTAATAAGGTCACAGCTGTGGATCGGAGTTTTAGTTACAGTACAGACTCATCAGGCTGGGTGGATGTTCAGTGGGAGGAGACGTAGCTCATAGTACTAAGAAACAAACCTCTGAATGACTTCATGCAGACACATCACTCAGCTGATTTGATTTTCTGTATCAGATCAACCAAAGAGAGTTCTTTGAGACATTCGACTGTTCATTTTAGAGATTTAAGCGTCTCTGTTCTGCTCTTCATGCTGACTTTGCTTAAATAATTTGGGAAATTTATTCTTGATTTTTTTGTGTTCAATAAAGTCATTTAAGCATTTTAAGCTCAGCAGCTATTTTAATAATCATTTTAAGGTAATTAAGGTTGTTTTTCAAGAAGAAATGTGGAATATTCTCTTGATTTCTCTTTTTTTAAATGTGAGATTCTTTGAATATTTTGTAGTTTTAGACAAATAACCCATTTAAGGATGTCAGGAAATACATTTTCTCAAGATTCATAGTTAGTTACAGCCACGCTTTTAATAAAATTTCATGAGTTTACTTTATTTTGTTACATATTCTGATGATTTATATGTCAGATAGTTTAAATAGAGTCATGAATGTATTCACTGTCATCATCTGCTCAAGTCAAAGTCGACGACGTGAACTTTCTGCCTCTCGTGATGAACCCTCTGATGTTTTTCCTCCTCAGATTTCGACGTCAGCTCTCGGAGCCGTGCCACTCGTTCCCCTCCCCGCCGACGATGGCTCGGGACGGCCGGCCCATCTACCACAGGCAGATGTCGGAGCCCAACATCCCCTTCCCTCCTCAAGGCTTCAAGCAGGAGTATCCCGACCCCCTGTTCGAGCACCCGGCCATGATGGGGGCGCCGCTACCGCACACGTACCCCGCCACCATGATGATCAAACAGGAGCCCAGAGACTTCACCTACGACTCAGGTGAGAGACTGACTGTGTGTGTGTGTGTGTGTGTGTGTGTGTGTGTGTGTGTGTGCGCGATACTTTGATCTGCTCTGGTAAGTGAAACGAAACAACAGAGCGGCTGCCAGAGCGTTATCATTTCAGGAATGGGAGAAGACATGGGAGGCGGGGGTGGCGTTTATTGAGTTTGCCCATTATTAAGGCAGGGGATCTGGTTGGGCCGGGTGTCTGTGCCGGTCGCCATTTCCTGTGGTGCTCTAATAGAAAAGTGAGGGAGGGTGAGGGGGGGGATCATGCCTGGTCACAGTCCAAAATCCGCCCTCCCACGCTCGTCCGCTCCCTTCAGTTTAGAGAGTGAAGGGACCTAATCATGAGCCTGCGGCCTCTGCAGAGCCCGAGGCTACATCAGGACATGAATGAGCATACGGCGGACTGCCGGGTTCATTCACAAGGCGCTCAGATAGAGAGAGAGAGAGAGAGACAGAGAGAGAGGACCCAGGAGAGGCCGGAGCTGGAGGAGAGTCTGTGTGACCAGTCAGGGAGAAAAAGCAGCCTCTTCCCGTGGCGATGAGTTCTTGGAAAACACTGTGGGCCTCTTTCACGTCTCCGTTACGTTCGACTTTCTTTGTTTTCCTAACAGCAGCTCAGCAGTCAGGGTAAAAGCCAGGAAACGGCGTGTTTGAGTTTCACGAGCGTGTAGCTTTTAAATATGAATCAGCAACACACGACTCACTAACTCACTGCTACCTGTCAGATTTTAGCATGTCTCAAGATTATAATCTGTAATATATAAGATGACGATCATTTGTTTTTAAGTTCACATTTCATGTCTGGAACCAAAAGATGTTTAATTTATAACGAGAAAAACAGTGAAGAAGAGAAGCGGTGCAGAAATATCAATAATCTACATGAACAGAAGATTCAAAAGTTTGAGCTCATGTTACTAAATTTAAAGAAAAAGCAGCTAAATATGATCGTTTATGAAATATTTTTACTTATTTCTGCCAAAAAAAGTAACAAAAGATCAACCGTTTCATCTTTAACCTTTTAAATAACCATCACTGGTTTATTAAAACAAATATTTGCCTGATAAATACCTGAAATAATGAATAAATAACGTCAAAAAGTCAAACTCTGATCGTCTGTGCGAGCAGCCTGTTACACAAGCTGCAGGTCAGATTATAAAGAAGCTTTATTTTGCAGTACGGTCCAGCGTTGCGTCCACTCCTGCACTGCACTGTGCATCTGAGACGGAGCATCAGGGTGAATTTATTAGCAGTCACAGCGGAGCATGTCGACTGGAGCAGGCCTGTTGCAAAGGATGGGAGGGGAGCTGGTAATTTCATTAGCAGCAATTTCCTCTACAAGCCCATTACTTTGATGAAGTTCAGAGAAATGTTTATGGGCCTAAATGAAGGGCCTCAGTCTGTTTATTGAACATTCACTTTGTAACCTGTTTGGACGTTTTTTTGTTTTGGATCTCCGCGATGTCTGTGTTGTGGGAGGTTCTGACATATCCGTTAAATGGATGAGTCGATGTGGACGGTGCTGTAAAGCAAACGGGAGAGTTACGTGATTTTATTAAGCAGATACAGAATCTCTCAGACGCGATACTCCCGGTTTACTGTGACGATATCAGCCAAAGTTCGATGAGCAGAAGACCATAAACTCATATTATATAAAATATTATATACCATGGTGTAAAAATACAAACGTTACCTGAGTAAAAGTACACAACATGGGTATCAAAGTACATTTAAAGTACCAAAAGTAAAAGTATAAATCTTGCCGGATTATCGATGCGTTAATCGTGGCACTAATTTGAGTTAATTTAAATACTGCAGACGAGCTTAATGTATAATAACACGACGTAACTGATAAATTGATTTATATTTTTTTAAATGTATAATCTGAATCTGTAACTAAAGCCGTCAAATAAATGTAGCAGAAAAACTCGAGTAAATGTACTTAGTTACTCTCCTCCTCTGTCTTTGGCGCTTCATCGGGACTCCGTCGGTGCGTTTTGATCAGATTTGATCGACTGCCACGTAAACAAACAACCTCACGATCACGTGTTGCTAAATCCTGCCACCCTGATTGGTTTATGAAGCTGTGACGTCACAACAACAAGCCCCGCCCTCGTCGTACAAGAAAAAAACTTTAACGTGGCGAGATCCTGAAAATAAGTTTTAAATCAACGTTTAGTTTGGGTGTAAACGCCGTCAGCTCTGATCGGTGAAAGTGTGCGAGCGTTGTGACAAAAATTACATCATGTCAGCTCGTGTTTTCACACGAGCGCCGCGTTGTAAATCTTCCCCCCGAGTGGAGACGCTCGGAGCGTGTATGAGCGCTGTGATGCAGCGAGCTCGCCCCGTGGCTGCGAGCCATCGCTGGTGCCGCTCTGCCTGCAGGGCGTCTTCTTTAATCAGAGCCAGCGGTGCGTTGAGTGAACAGGCTCTGACTGCTCTCAGATAACTCAGATAGTGTTCTTAATGCTGCCTTCGGGCCCTTTAACACCCACTCTCCCATTCTCGCCCCGGCTTCCAGCAGAAGTGCCTAGCTGCCATTCTGTCTACTTACGGCAAGACGGCTATCTGGCTCACACTAACAGGACTGAAGGTACACGACGACGATTCAGGTCAATGTTGTGATGGTGCACTTTGGATTTTTGCTGAATGTCGTATCAAACGCTCCTCTTTTTTCTTTTTGTTTTGCAGGTTGTATGTTTGACAAAGTGGTGAGGCATTTCTACGACGACACCTGCGTCGTGCCCGAAAAGGTCGAAGGTGAGAATACTTCTGAGTGCCGCGTTTAAATAAACGACTCTTGTGTCGTCGTCATGTTGGTAACCCGGTCCTGTTACGTGTCCTGTAGGTGACATCAAGCAGGAGTCGGGCCTGTACCGCGAGGGCCCGTCGTACCAGCGCAGAGGCTCGCTGCAGCTCTGGCAGTTTCTCGTGGCTCTGCTGGACGACCCGTCCAACTCCCACTTCATCGCCTGGACCGGCCGCGGCATGGAGTTCAAACTGATCGAGCCGGAAGAGGTGAGAGGCGACAGATGTTCACGTTTTGTAACTTAAAAACCTAAAAAAAATAAAATGTTTTAAGCATCTTTTATGCAACTAACTAAGCAAAAACGACGTTTTAATTCTTATTTTTCACACTATTCTTGTGTTTCACGTATAGCTCGTGTATTTATGTTTGAATCCTCGAATCTGTCGCCGTGTTGTAAGTCATTCGACGGAAAACCGTGAACGATTATGATAATTGAAGAAAAATGCCACACTGCTTCTGTTTCGAGCTGCCGAAATGTGATAATTTGCCGCTTTTCTCGGTTTTACATCACCGTACGCTGAATATCTTCACGCTCTCGAGACGTCGGCCTGACAGAACTATTTGTTTTGATCGCAATTTTTTCATTGTTTTCTGACAAAGATTCATCAGTTAAACGTCAGATCAGCACGTTGACTGACGATAGGAATAATCTGCAGCTGTAGCTCCAGTTTGTCGCGTTACAGCGCGTCACAGCTCCGTGTTAAGACGATGTCAAAGGTCGACGCTTGAAGTGGGATGAATGAAGTTCTCCGCTCTTCAAGTGGTCGAGTCAACCACATCCACCCGACTGACCCCGCTAAATATTTCACAGGACATATTCCTAAAAATATAACGCCCGCGTTTGACGGTTGGGCCTTTTGAAATGGAAACAGAGGCTGGTTCTGTGTGCGCGCGCCCACATCACACACAGTGGGGCTCAGTCACTGTTGCTCTCGCTGTCGGGGGATGGAGGAGGATGCAGGGCGCAGGCGGGGGTGGGAGTGTAGAAGGGAGGAGATGGAGGGGTATCTGGCAGACGTCCACGCAAGCCCCAACGGTGTGTGGAGGCACGGGCCAGCTGCAGCTAACAGGGGGGCCCATTCATGCCATCAGGTGACCAAACGTGCTCACTTTGGGGCGCCGCAGACAAACGTCGCGCTACCTGCTGCCGGCTTTTTTTCCGCCGGGCAGGTGTAGCGTGTCGGCGAGAGGGCAGATGAGACATTTTTTGTTTTTTTTTAATATTTCTGGAGGAGAAAAAAAACTGAGAAAGACGAACGAAAGGAGAGAAAGTGAAGAGAGGAACGAGAGTAAAACTGCAGAGGAGAAGCTGACGAGAGCGCCGCGGGGTTTGGACTGCGAGGCCGGGTGGTGGGTGGTCTGGTAGACAGGTGCTGTAACATCTGCTGCCTCCTCCACTGGGTGTGTGACAAGCTCCTAATGAACACATCCCTGGTCAGGTCTGCTCAGGCTTGGACGCACTCTAATTACAGTTATTAGGAGGAAAAATATGGATTAATAAGTTTGTTTAACATTAACAAGCTGCCCGCCACCATCTTGTCAGGAAATCAGGTCGACGGCGCGTTTGTGTTTGTGTTTTGACGCGTCTGCATTTTGGCATCCTGTCCTCCTGTTTGCATTCACTGACTCTGTGTCTCTGTGTGGTGTCTGTCTGTGTGCGGCGCGAAGGTGGCACGTCGGTGGGGGATACAGAAGAACCGACCGGCGATGAACTACGACAAGCTCAGCCGGTCGTTGCGCTACTACTACGAGAAAGGAATCATGCAAAAGGTAAACAGAAATATTAGAGTAATAAAAAAAATACAAACATCTGTTCTTTGTGACATGAGATGAAATAAGATGAAAAGTTTGGAGCTCGTTTACTCAATAAAAGCCTGATTAACACCACCTGTGTTAGAGGAGGAGCAACAGAGCTCACATAAGGAGGTGGAGCACCTCTAACGTGGCGCACCTGACGAGGATCAGAGTCCCACGACCTCGGCTTTAAAACATCCCCGACAGTTTTCTGAGGTGTTCCTGCAGCTTTTTCTGCACCACCATCCACAATTATTATTATTACATTTTCTCCACCCGTGAGCAGCTCCTCCATTTCCTTTGTGCGTTTTGGGTGACGACGCCCAAACATGACTTCTTTTTTTTTTTACTTTTCCCATCCCTGTTTTGTTGACGAACACGTGGGGTGGAGCTAAAGACAGAGTTTAGACGGGAGACTTTGCAAACTTATTAAATTTTTTATTAAAGAAGTTTAGAGATGTTCAACAAATGTTTTTACCTTCATCGTGTTGGTGTCTGTCTCAGATTTGGAGCTTTTTGTAGATAAACTCCAAATTTATCCATAAATATTAAGTTTTTAGGTTGAAGAATTAGGTTGAAAAATGAATTTGTTGCCTTGACAGATGAATATTCAGCCTTTTTACCCAATGAAGAGTAAAGTATGGGTTTAATTTAATGTTTCTATCCACTCACAGTAAATATATTTAATATTTAAAGGGTGATAATGAGTCATGTACTTGTTTTAAGCTCGTTTATTTCCCGTCTCCGTCCAGGTCGCCGGCGAGAGATACGTCTACAAGTTCGTGTGCGACCCCGAGGCCTTGTTCTCGATGGCGTTTCCCGACAATCAGCGGCCGGTGCTGAAGACGGACATGGAGCGGCAGATCAACGAGGAGGACACGGTGCCGCTGTCACACTTTGACGAAAACATGGCCTACGTACAGGAGGGGCCCTACTGCCAGCCGCACCCTTACAGCGAGGGCTACGTCTATTAACGTCAGCCTCGACGGCCGACCACACACACACACACACACACACACACACACACACACCTACACCCTCCCCCTCCTCCACCTCCGTCCGTACACCTGAGACTGTCATGTCCGCTAATTCGGGATTAAGACTGAACACACACACACACACATGCAGCGGCGGAGCTTCCCTTCCTCTCTCCGTCTAGTGAACACCTCCTCCTCCTCCTCCTCCTCGTCTTATTTTGTTTTTCTTTTTGCTCTTTCTGACGTCGAAGCCGCACAGCAGGACGGAGAGTGCACTTTATGGACAGGAAGCGGTGCAGCGTCGACCTGCCGGGGGTGGGGGGGTGGTTCTGCTCGCTGCGTGGCTGGCTTTTGTTTGTACATTATCGTGGGAATCTTTCCGTTTTTTTCTGTTTCTGTTGGTATGATTCGGAGCATGTGGTGAGACAGGACTCAAACGGCTCACTCCACCCCCCCAAGAACTGAAACTTCCTGCGACCCGTCTGCAGCAGGATGATCGGAAAGGACGATCACTTTTTGATCGCGTCCTCTAGCTCGCCCCCTCACCTTGTTGTACTCTCACGCTCATTTAAGTGAATACCGTCGGCGTACGGTATTTTAACGATACTTTTAACATGATTATAGACTCTGAAGAAGTAATGTGATGATTAAAAAAAAGAAAATCAGTGAGAACTGCCTCACCACCACCTCCTCGTCCTCCCTCCTCTCGTCCAATCAGACTGTAGATCTCGTCACGTAGACGTAAAATAAACTGGAGCTAGACGGCTGGAAAAAAAAAAGAAAAACGACGCGGGTTGGCAAAGATGAGACGGATGGAAACGCTTTCTGTGAACGGCCGAGAGTTTAGGATTGAATCAATAAAGCGACAGGCCGCTGTAAAATAACTCATCCACTGTAAAACTGTTTGTTTCTTTCTTTGTATTCTGAGAGCAGCAGTCATTCGTTTGTCATTCAGGTGTTCAGTTAATAATAAAATATAAAAAAAAGAAGTGATTTTATTGGCTTAAACAATAAAAAACAAAAAAAAACACTCAAACATTTTGTTTCCAGGTGAACACGAGGTGTATATTTTCTGCTTTGCCATCGATAAAGTTGCTTTTGTTACAAAAAAAAGAAAGAAAGGAGGTTAAAAAAAAAGGTATAAGAAATATTTAGAGTTTTATAATGTGATGGGGAAAAAAAATTCATGTTATAACAAACATAGTGTTCCATTGTATAATCAGGTAAATGCACATTTTGTTGCTGCTTCGAATTGTAAGTGTATTTTCTAGTCTGGAGAAAAGAAGAAGAGCAGTGGCTGCTCTGGACTTTTTATTTTGTTTTTGTTTTTTTATTTTCTTTCGAATCCTTTGTTCGATTTGAGCATTAAAAGAAGAATCTGGTCAGTCTGAGTTTTGTTTGTCGAGGTGTGTGTGTCTGTGGTTGTGGGGACGGGATCGGCAATAGCAAAAATTCTGTAATAAAACTTCTGAAAAACAACAAAAGTTCTGGACGCCTGTCGGGTGTTTTACGTGGTTAACCGTCACCGATGTGGGGGAAACCGGAGGATTGCAACAGATTGACCGAATGAGAAGGGAACCGGGAAGGAGACTCTTAAGTGGGTGTGGGGGACCGTCTCTTTGTGGCTCTACATATTAAAGTCCCCCGTGGCTGCTGTGTTTGAATAAAAGAGGGTCAAAGAGGGAGCGAATGGATGAAATGTGAGGTGGGATGAGTTCAAGGCACGAACTCTGTGATAAAAACTTCATATAAAACATTTTGTTGCACTTGTTTTTTGGTGATTTCCACACTCAAATTCAACATGCGGCGCTTGTTTCTTGGCGGAAAGGTCATAAATTTACATGCTGTAAGTGAAAACCAAAGAAATGTGTGTGTCTATGTGTCTGTGTGTGTGTGAGGACACTAATAGATTATGGACTCTTGTCAATTTCCAGGTTGGAGAGAAATCTCCCAACCACAAAGCATTTAACCAAAGTGACACCTGAGGAAAAATCAATGGCTAATTTAAGACAGCACTTTTTTTTCGTGGAGGTGAATTGCTCCTGTCCTTAACAAGAAGCAGGAACACTCCCTTAAAGTTATTATTTCCTTCTGTAAAGTGTCACTATCGCTGAAAATCAATGACTAATTTAAGGCAGCATTGTTTAATTGGTTCCACTGATGGGAAAAATGAAAACGGATGTGTACGTAATGAAAAAACACGACTTGCCTTAATTTGTCAGAGCAGGTTACGAAGCCGACCCCATTACAGTCCCCACGCTTAGGCTTCTTTTATTGATTGTCTGTAGCGCGGGGAATTGCCCTTAACTTTAAACACCTGATTGCTTCCCCGAGGATATTTAACAACATCTAATCCGACGTGTACGAAACCCCCGAAAAAAAACCCCAGCAGTGAGCCTTTTTAATATGATGAACGACACTTCTAATTTGGGTTCTCCCTCTAAAATGGGAATAATTGGGATAAATAATGTACAGTACACACACTGTAAGTGCTTCAGGAAAAGCTTGTAACAAACATAATCAAAGTATAATTTGAGAGTTTTGCTCCTCGCGTGTTTGGACCCTAATTTTTAAAATCACTTCTAATGTCCGAGAACACGCGGTTGGTCCATTTTTTTGGAGGAAGCTGTTCACATCCTGTGTGATTTATTTTTTAAGGATTTGAACTCTGAGACAACTGAAACTTAATATAATAACTTTTATATTTACTTTATTCATCTTTTATTTCACCTTACTAACATATTTATACACTGGGTTTAATAGCTATATGTGTTCATGATTGATACACATGGAAAAATTTAGCTTTTGTCAAAAGCGGCTTATTATTTTAATGCTTCCAGTTTGCTCAATATTTTTTTAATTCTTACAAATTATTTTGGTGAAAATTGTCAAATATTATGAAAAAAAAATTGGCGGACCCTGTCTGCAGTAGCTCTACGGACCACCTCAGGGTCACGGACCCCAGGTTGAAGACTCATTTTAGGCTTGTGAAATCTCCTGGCAGTGTTGAAGAAAGCTTTAAAACTTCATAAAATTAAAGAATAATGTGTGTAAAAACCAAATTATAACAACTTTTTACAGACTTTTAACTGTAGTGGAAAGTAACAAGCAAGTATGTTCACCCAAGTACAACTCTGGGGTACTTAGTCACCTGATAAAGTAACTAATTACTTTGCAGATTAAGAATTTAAACCCTCAAACAAACTGGATATACAGACAGAGTGCAGAAAATGCTGCTGCTTCTACATGTGAATGCATCAGTAATAATAATCCAATAATATAACAGTGTAACAGAGGACATGTTGCCCACATAATGAGAATAATTGCTGATATTATTACTCCTCCCTGCTCTCTAATAGGTGTCTGGTCAGATGTTATGAGGGCGACGTCTCAAACAAACCAGCTCTGGCCTCGTCGTGTGGTTTGTTCTCCTGCTGTTCAAATGAACTTCACGGTTACAGACCGGACACAAATGACTGCGGTTTATTCAAACTCACATCATTGAAATATCATGCAAACGGCCCCGGGTCGCTTTAAATATGTGGTGAGCGGTGAGTCGCTGCTGCAGCGTTTTAACACCTGCGTTTTTTTATCAGGACGTGTCTTCTTTAGGGTCAGTTTGCAGGGTTCAGGATCGCCCCTCGTCTTGCACCTCGTGAAGATGTTGTGTGTCACTGAGGCTGAAAATCACCATGCAAATCCTGTTATCTGGCCCCGTTTCAGCAGATCATGGGCCTCAGCTATCAACATATTCACCATTTATGGACATATGCTTTACATCCTGTGCCACCGGCCAAAAATCCCTCCCATCCTCTGCCGGCTAATATTCTGTGTATCTGAACTGTGAATCGTGGTCCCCCCCCTCGCCTCACTGTAACAAACAGATGGCCGCTCGATCTTGAGTCATCACAAACCCATTACGGGAGTGACTCGTCCTCAGGCCGGGCCGCCTCGATCCGTGCCCTCTCTCTCTCTCTCACTCTCGCCGGTGTTTGCTCAGGCTCTTAAAGCCGTCCTCGTGCTTCATGACACGCCGTGTTTGCTCAGGTTAAATGGCTTGTGTTTGGCCCCGCGGAGTCCCCCTCTGATTGGCTGTGACACCGCACTGTTTGACGAGCGAAATGACACCTGAAAGCGAAGAGAGAGGGGCCCCCGCCGCCGCCGCCACCACCGCCGCTGCAAATGTGTTTGGCTGTTTGAAACAAGTTGGCTTTTAATACAGTGTGTTTACACACCAAAAAGCCCTAAGTGTGTTTCTATATGTGTTGCCAGGGTCTATCAGTGGTCTGACCAGTGAGCATAAATCATTCAGGGGTAATTCAGAGGAACAACAGAGGCTCTAAAAGGAAAAAAGCATGGGAAATTATAAAGCCTCTATACTGGAGGCCCCTATTACAGCTGCTGCTGCGGTTTAAGACTACCTTATAAATGGTTTTATTATCCAGGAGGCACTATTTTAGCCAGCCAATCAGAACAAAGGGCTACATCTGTCCGAAAATCACTTAGTGAACTCTATTTTACTGTACGCCTTGAACACAATTCTGGGTTGTAATCATCAAACTTCCCCGTAACATCCCCCCATTTTCTTCCCAAGTTCCGATTCCCAAATCTGAAGACTGAAGTCTTTTTTTTTTTGTTGTTGTTGTTTTTCCATTCTAGTTTTTTTTCTTTCTCTTTGTCAATTACAGGAGACGATGTGCTGTGCAGGACTCACAGCAGCACCGTGTCGATCAAAGGTCCCGGAGAAGCTGCTGACTGACTGACTGATGCTGAAACAAGCGTCCTGGTCTAATTGTTGTGTTTTTTCTTTTTTTAAGGCGGTTTCAGGCGACGCCACCGGTTCCTCACTCATTACTCTTCTTGTTGATCATCTTCCTGATCCGGAGCAGATGAAACACACATAAAAAAAAAAGACAAATCCACCCCCACCCAACCCTCTGAAACACAAAAGCCTGTGACAGTAATAAATAGCCTCCGTGATCCAGGTTTAGAAAGCTGTGAAATTGGATATTGAGATGCTCTCCGGAGCTGCGGGTCGGGAGTAGTTTCAGACTAGACTGTGGGAATCGTCTAATCCGATCACCGGGAATGTAAGACGGGGCTAATCGCCTAACAGGCCCCGGTCTCTTGTGCCCCACGGGGCATTGGTGGTGAGGGGTGGAGGTGGAGGGGGGGGGTTGATGCCGTGCTCGTTTTTTGAATGGGGATTTATCAAGTCTTTAGTTTCACAGACACTAAAAACACTTTTATGTCTCTGGCTTGTCATAATGTTGGTACATTAGATGAGCGATGAAATGTTGCTGTTTAATGGAGTCTGTCCGGTGAACATGAACTGCACAGCGACGGAGGAAAGACTTCATGGAGCTCGATTTAAAAAAGCTGGTTATTGCGGTTTTTAATTCCCTTTCCTCGTTGTTGTTTTTTTTTTAAGATTATTTTTTTGGCCTTTTATGCCTTTATTGATAGTACAGCTGAAGACAGACAAGAAGCAGAGAGAGGGGGAGTGACACGCAGTAAATTAGCCGTCCGTTGTGGGGTTCGAACCGGGGCCAGCTGCAGCGAGGACTATAGCCTCCACACACGGGGCGGCTGCTTAACCCACTACGCTACCGACCGCCCCCCATTCTTCATTGTTAACATCACGACATCCCTGTATGTACGAACTCGCCTCAGGCAGCTTAAGTTTTGTTACGTATACATGTAGGTGCTGGCTAAAGCAAAAAATAAATATATAAATATATATTCAATTTAAATGAAGTCGCCTCGTGATGTTGTCTCATTTCTGTGACTTTAAAAACAGCTTTCATCAGAGGGTGATGAAACCTGATGAAAGCTGTTTGCCGTACGGTTTGGTTCGTTCTTTAATAACCACAAAAATAAATAAAAAATGAGAACACAGCGTGCGGCTACTTCACTTTAATGCAAAACTGGATATTGGCCACTGACGGCGTTCACTGCCGGCGATTATTTTCTGATCAAACATGAAGAAAAGCGGCAGATTCAGTCGATTTGGTCACTTCATTAAGTTTACTGTTTTATTCTTGAGACCTCCCATAAAATCTCCACAGTTTTGAGAATAAATTTGTGTTTTGCTGCTCCAAACGTGTAAAATAAAAAATATTATTTCATCCTCAAGGTGCAAAGTGTCTTTTTAAAACTGTATTTACATCACGAGACGCTAAAATACTGAAATCAAATCTGGTCGAGAATCTTTGCTGCCTTTTAAATCAGGAATTAATAAACGAGAAAAGTCACCGATTGATAATTAAAAGGTTACAAAGGAAGTCAGGCTGGATTACGTATAATCTGAATCTTCGTGCAGACTTTTAGGGGTCAGAAACGTTCCAACATTTGTGACCTTTTCTGGGTTTTTTTGGGAGATTTTCCAGCCACTGAAGAGAAGCACAGATTATTATTTATCAATGAGTTCAACATTGGCAACTTCCTCCAAAAGTCCCGACTCTGCGGCGCCCTGGACCCCCGTCTCTCTCTCTCTCTCTCTCTCTCTCTCGTTCTCCGGCTCTGGCCTGGCACGCCACCCGTCTCTTCACCTTCCACAATGTCGTTTGATCTTTGCGTCGCTGTCGACGCCGCGGATCAGCATCACGACAGACCTTGTAGCCACAGCCACCCAGTGAGGTGGCCAACCATCTGTCACCGGGGCCCAGAGACCTTGGGCGGCAAAGGGCCCAACCCCTCCTACCCCTCCACCACCACCACCTCCTCCTCCAACCCCTCCACCTCTCCGCCCTGCACACTCGCCCCCCTCCCAGGGCCCATTAGCTCTCCCTAATGCAGCCACTGTAGCTCCGAGAGGGTCCCTAACAGGCACAAAATGGACTGCTACTTATCCTCCTTAATTCCCAAATGAGTTCTCTTTAGCGAATACATAATTCATTTCTCCGAGTCACTCACGGGCGCCTTTTTTTTCTCCACCCGTTTAGCAAATACTCGCGTCGGGGTTTATCTTTGCGGTCTTAACAGTTTCAGGTGTGTAAAAAAAATCGGATCGGAGCTGCCGTAAACCACGCGGAGAGATTAATACGTGTGTGAAATAATGACGTACAAAGAAGAAAAACAGATGAGTCTGGTTTCCAGAGTCATGCAATGTGATTTAAATAGCAAGCGAGGAGCCTGCAGAGCCTGGAAAAGTATACTAATGTAGTCAGATGAAGATAGATATCACAGGGGTAAATTTAGACCACCTCACATTCATAATACCTAATGCCCTTTAAATAGGCTTAAGAAGAAGACTGGAAATAGGCTCTGATAATTAATTATTTCCAGTAGATTTCGTGCTCTTGCTTTCGTTTCCACGGGCTTATTAATTCTCTCTCTCTGCAAATATGTGGCAGTCCTGTCAAATCTACTAAATAATGCACTTGTTACGATACACCTTTAATTTCTTTGGAGGAGAGAGAAGTTCAGAGGGGCGGGGGGGGTGTTCGCCGGTTAAATTGAAAGCAATGTTTTAGTAATGTTTTCGAAGCACGAAGACGGATGAGGAGTGAAAAACGAGACGTTAAACGTGCAGAAGAAAGTCCGATTTGTGAGTTTGCACCAGATTAAAGTTGAACATAATGTCAAACAGAAATATAAATACAGTTCAACTCGTTTCCAAAGCACGAGGCCTGAATTAGATCAAATGTACCGAGCGCACAGAGTTCACAGTCGCTCGGAAAATAAAACCCTCCCGTGGTAAACAGTCGGTATTTAAGGCTCTATCTGAAAAACACATGTCATAAATAGAAGTGACAAAGATATCTCTGGCTATCACAAAACCTGCAAAACACACAGGACACGAGCACACACACCCTTCTTCTTCTCGTAAAAGCCGCCACGAGAAACAAAAGGCGTAGTGTTGATAGCGCCAAAAAAAATGGCACGCGTCCAGGATCCTCTCTCTCTCTCTCTCTCTCTGCAAAGCCACGGGATGAAGAGACGAGTAAATACATTACTACTCGAGGACCTGTAATACACACACACACACACACACACACACACAAAGGCTTTTGCAGTGCAGGCCGTGTGGCAGCGAGCTGACCATTACCAAACCGCTCATGTGAGAAGAGATTCTGCTTCTGGACGCCCCGTCGTCTTGTTTTGGCAACAGAGGGCAGGGGGACCGAGTGCTGAGCCAGGACAATATGTTTTTTCAAATGCCCCTCAGCCAATATTTATTTAGCTACAAGCTGGCACGTCTGAGGAGCAGCGAGCAGCCAAGACGGGAGCGCACAACCGTGATTTTCAAGATGTTACAAACATCAGGCTTCGGTAGAATTCTGACCTCGATGAATTACAAACAAAGAGTTTTCGCGCGGGATGACGGCGCCGCCGTGAGCCCGACGGCGAAGGCACAAAACAACAAGTTATTTACCAAGAAAACCGATAATAAATAAGAAATCATCTCGTCCTGCCACAATTTGAAAAGCCAATACAGGACAGAAGAGATTGAATAAAGTCACAGCAGCAGTGATTTTTTTTTTTTTTTTTTAGCTGGCTGCAGATTTTAAATGATGAAGAGTGAGGTGCAGGATAATAGCAGAGCTCTGCATACTGTAGGCTGGTGGTGGAAGGAGAAAGTGGGGGAGAAAGAGAGAGAGAGAGAGAGGGCTCTTTATTTATTTCTTTCTCGCTTTTAAAACAGATGGTTCCTTATGTGCCGAGCGGAAGTGTCTGTTAACTCAGTTGGCTCACTATTGGTGGCTGCCGGCCAATGACAACAACGGGATCGGGGAGTGTGAGCAACAGTGCAGTTTGCTTTCTTCAGATGCTCTGCGAACAGAAGGATGGCAGCCTGCAGATACTGTTGCACGGCCACCCAAAGCCCGACGGTGCCAAACGCAGGCACCCGTCATCACACGTCGCGGCGGCGCCCCCAGCTCCGCCTCGCTGCTGCAAGTGTGGGTTACAGGACGAACAGAGGCCGAGAGAGCGGGGACGGGTTCAAGTTCTGTCGCATATTCAGGTTATTTTACGGGTTGTGAATCAGAATAATCTTGTCAGGAGCTAAAACACATAATATCCACATTGATCTCTGTGTATTTAAGTTTATCCAGGGTCCAACTGGTCCAAATCACCCATAATGTGCCTTGTTGACTATCTATGCTGCATCCTTCTTGAAAGCTTTTTTGCTCAACAAGAAAATAACATTTTAATACTTCGGTGTCATCACAGATTACCTCTTTAATATAGAGGAGAAATGGAGGTTAGAATGGGTTAATGCAGTTCTTGAGTTTTGCTGCAGTTCACTGAGATGAGCATTTTTCCTACCCAGTCAACAAACAGCTCGACCTCAGAAACAGAAAGAAATGTTTCCTTCCTCTTTAATTTGATTGCAAATGTGCCGTTTGTTTGATTCAATCTCCAAAAAAAAAAAAACATCAGAAAGAAAAATACCAGTTAAACTGTAGTAAATAGATATTTCTTTATAAGAACAAACAACAGTACAGCTACAGGAAAAATCACATTATATGTGGAAACTGCAACCTGGTCAGTCCTCCCCACCGACTCTTTGGCGAACACCCACCGAGCCGGATAAGTCCTGCTGTTTATCTACATCTGACGATTACGTCATGAGGTTTTGGGCATCCCACATTGTTATAACAAACAACAGTACATCGTGTCTTTGGCAACTTATAAGAGAAAAGCTCTTTTTTAACTTATGCAGAAAAGTTGAAGTCAACGCTGACGACTCTTTGGCGAACTGTCCCCCAGAAAACAGCCTCCATCGGGGCAGTGAGGGCCGGTAAAGCCCCTCTGAACGTAATGATGAATATTTCTGGTTCCAGTTATTGATGACAACTTACAGTACAATACAAAGCTCAGGACTTTATTGGTCTTCTTTTGTTACGCTGGGAATGATGAACGTTTGTGAACTAAACCGACGATACCAACCAAATATTTCGTTATATTTGAAACTGGTTGAGGTTTAGGTCTTTAAAATCACTTCTAGATCCAGTTTTTGCTGAGTCATTATTTGCAAGATCACATTACTTATTATTATAAAACCCCAATGTCCCAGTAAAGTAAGAACCAATGGACCAATGGTGTTGATTTTTACATTACTGTTGGATCAAAACAAACCAGTTGGTCGGTTTACTACTGGGTTAAGTTTTGTGTCAGTGCTGTATTGACCCAACGCTTAACCCAGTGTTCTTTAGTGTGTAGGGAATCCTTCAAACCCGATTGTGCCGTTTATTTCTGCACAGAACCGTCTGGGAAGTCATCATTGGAAACTGACTTTAGAACATACAGGCCAGATGATTGGATGAACTATTTCTTTATCAGAGGCTTCAACACCAACTTCAACCAATCAGATCAGAAAATGTGACTTTTAAAAGTCCAGAGTTAATATTTGGCTTTTTATTAACCGTTATTTAACCTAAACCAAAGTTTTGTTTTGTTTTTTGCCATAACCATGATATTTTTCCTAAAGGGTCACTGTAAAAATGTGTTTTACTTGGAGCTTCACAGTGTAATGTGGAAACCTGAAGCCTCCAGCTGCAGATAATGGACTTTTTAGTGATGTAGGAGAAATTTTATGTCCAGCGTGTTCATATATTCTGGACTTTTCAATGAGGGCGAAGGAGTAGATGTAACATTAAAGATTTCTTTTAACACGGTATTCAAACTTTTTGTGTAAAAACAAAATCAGATACCAAAGCAGAAGTCTTAAAACATGTCAGGGGCGACCTTTAACCCCCCTGTAAATATAAAAAGACAAATGTTATCAATCATAATTTCACAGAATCGTCCAGCATCAACATTTAAGTCTAACATTTAACACACTGAAGTCAAACTGGAGGATTTAAATGATGCACATTTATCTTTAAGCATTCTGAACTGCCTTTGTGTCCCATCAAAAAAAAAAATCGTACCTTGCCTCGTCTGACAGTCAGAATAATTACATTACTCATGCACTCTATATGTCTTCACACCACGAGGTCCGGGAGGCGTAATCAGCCTATAGGAAATTTGTCTAATTAACCAGCTGATTAATCAGTATGCTAATTAAACTATATTGATACAGTTCTACGTATCTGCGTCGAGGCCTGGCGAGGGATGAGATCAAATCAGAGCAGTGGGACAGTTGCCGTGCTAAAAAAGAAAAAAAAAAAGCCTCGGCAATATGTTCCTCCACGGCGAGGAATAAACACACAGAAACACTTCTCCGTCTATCCATATGGCTGAGTTTGTAGTGCATCTGGCTCAGCACGCCTTATACAGTTACCAACCTACATTTTCCAGTTGTATTCGCACCTCACGACGCCGCGCGCAAAGTGAAAATTAAAGGCAGAAGGCTCGTGTTACGGGAATAATTAAACGGAGGCCAAGTGAAGTCACACTCCTCGTGGCAAACGCGCTCCAACCCTCAATTACTCACAGTGAACAAAGCAATTAAAAGGTCTGTCCTATGGAGTTACCTGGGACTGGATAGTGAGCTGTCTATAGTGAATCCCACCGAGGGCCTAAGGAGCTCTGCAAGCCAGGTCCACACAGGTAGGTAATTACTATTGATCAGCCGGCATTAGAGCATGTGAAGAGACATTGTTATTTTTGCCAGCGCTCTATTTTAGGTGTCCGCCGACACAGCGGGGTTGTTTGGTAGCTGATAGAAGGAAGTCAAGACACACAGACGGGGACAAAAATATAATTTATCAACTCAAAAGACACGATTTGTGACTAAAAAGTCACAAAAAGCTATAGTTACCTCGAGAAATAGTTTCTGTGGGATCACACGTGAAGCGGCTCTATTACAGCTGTGAGAATCCGTCTGTAAACACAACTTATGTTGCTCTGTGATTGAAGGGTGTTACGTACAGTATACCATTTGTTTCCTGCTTTACTAAATAGTTAACTGTGGAAACAAGACAGGAAACAAGGAAGACGGAGGAGGGAGGTGTTGACAGATGACAAAACTCCATCTTTAAATCACCAGTGGTGAACCGTGAGCTCAATGTAATGATTAGAAATAAGTTAAATGAGACGTTTCTGGTGCAGAGCTTGTATTTGAACGCTTACAAGCGACAAGAGATCAGAATCTGTGGGCCGTGAGGTGAATGTCATATGTACAGTCGACTTCACTGGGATGGAAAGAGTCAGTTTTAGTCTAGCTTTCATATTTTGCAGTGTTCGGTTTGGGTTTAGATTGAGATTGGATTTACAGAACAGTTTGGGTTGAGAGGGGAGGAATTCGTATCCGATCGTTTTAACAAAGATGAAACCTTGAAGTCTCTAATAGCTCTGAGCAAACACAAACAGCAAACATAAAAACATTTGCTGCTTTAGTGACGTTAATAATGCCAGTGCTGCTTTTTAAAACTCATCATGGAGCCGTCTGAGTTTCCAGTGAAGTGATACCACACGACGACGACGATGACGATGGTGAGATGTTTCCTGTAAAAGATGCAGAGCTGCTGCTGCTGCCGGACAACAACATCAATACTGGATGTTTCTGCAAAACCACACATTGAATTTGATACTAACATTACTAAAAAATATCAGTTTGTGCAAGTACAGTATTGTTGAGGTGAGATGAAGTTAATATGTTGTTTCCATGTCTTCTGATCTGATGCAGCTGTCGACAGGGCGGCATTCTGTTTTCATCTGTCATCACAGGTCCACTGTGTCAGATTTATAATATGCATAACTCTGATTTAAAATAGGAATCATTTTGTTTTAGACTTTTATATCTACAGATGCTGCAGGTTCTCTTCCAGAGTCTGCCACGTTTCTACAGTCGTACAACAGATGAAGCGAACGCTGGCTCTGGTTTTCAAGGCCACCGTAGTTTCTGCTTCACGCCTGGAAGAAGACGATGAGTAACCTGATGTCCTTAAATCCAGCACACTGCTTGTTTAAGGTTTGGTTAATTGGGGCACAAAAACAACTTGTTTAGGTTCAGGATCCATTCGTCCAACATGACAACATCAACAGACTGTATAAAACATGGACGTGTTATCAGTTTATTTTCAGTCCTGCCTCATGGCTAATCTAAAAATCAGCAAAGACGTGGCTCGTTGGTGGACCTGAGGCGGGACTAATGAAGCCTGGTTGCTCAGATGATCCATCTGTAACGTCACCCACCTGTCAATCAAAGCGTCTATGCTCTTAATCCTGATTTTTGCAACCAATTAAGGTTGCAAAAATCAAGGTAAGGCAACAAAAACAGTTGGTCAATGACCCAAACTCTGCTCTCCAGAGTCAGACGTGCTACATGCCACCACCCTGACCTCCACCCTCTCTCTCTCTCTCACACCACTTCCTGCGTTGGCACCGAATGTTGGCATTACACATAAATCGTCGTCCTATATGGATGCTGGACTGAGAATTAATGAAAACCTCCAACAATGTAGAGTGAACTTCCTGTGTGAGCCCCGCCCCCGCCCCCCATAAGTGTGTGTTCAATATACTACTATACCACACACACACACACACACACAATGCTCTCTTATTAACTCTGCAGCAATGGACTCATTCACTCACACACACATATTTCCATTCTCTGTGACGAGGGACAGGGTACACCCCGTCACCGCGACCCACGCCTGCCTGTCCACACACACACACACACACACACACACACTTGATTGATTCAGATTGATCGTCCCAGCGTCGCGTTTAGTTCCCGAGCCAAACCGAGTCACCACCGGATCGCACTGATGATGTTTACTTCGTTTGACTCCTTGACAGAGCCATTGTCTCGTTCACACTCCCCTCCTGAGTTATTTTCTTCTCCGTCGCCCACTTCCTCGCTTTTCTCCCCCCCTTCCCTTCCTCGCTCTCTCTCTCTCTTCCCTCGCTGCCTTTCGTGTTGCCTCACTTTCCTCACTTTGCTGCCTTCTCCGCTCTCCTGCAGCTATTCTTAGCTGGGAGCTGTGTGCAGTGACTGTCTCTACCTCACAAACAAAAAGCCTTGAGGGAAGAGCGACTAGAATACAGGTTTGTACCTCAAAGCATCGATTTTTTTCTTAGAGAGACTCTAGAAGTCCATCCAAAAAAAAAAGGGCCTGTACTCCGGGTCCTTGGAGGCCTTTCAAAGTTTAATGTGCTGTAATTGAGACTCCAACAGAGGATCCAAAGTGTCTTCCAAGAAATGAACCTCCAGCATCAAACACGCCGCCATTTTAGGCTCGACTTAACAAGATATTTTCTTCAGGTGTCGCCTTTTTTATTTAAAACAAAACTTTCAAGTGTCATTTTGTACAAAAACTGATTTCTAGTTTATTCAAAATTTTATTTAAAGGAAAGAAAAGTATTTCTAAATTAGAAAGCTGTGAGATTTTCACTATTTCCAAGATCAAGAATGGACTTTGAATCCAAACTTTTAAGCCAAAGAAGACGAGAAGTCCTAAAAGTACTTTACATGTATCTACCTTTCATGTCAACTGATCAAGAACGAACTCTGAACCTCGACTCTGAGGCCAAACATGAACGATAGGGTGCTTAGAAAAAAGAAAATTTTAATTCATATATTTCCATGTCGATGAAGGTCATGTAATATGATCAAAAACTCCAGAGCAGCTACTAAATGGACTTTGAGGTGCAACTGCAACATGGACAAGAACATATTTAGATATCATGCCTGGGGGGCCACAGATGATCTCGAGCCCCCAACCAACTCTGGAGCCATCTTGGAGATGAAGGAAAAAAACCTGGAGCTTGTCCATCCTCTTGGCAGGGCCGGTGTCGTCTCTACACATACAGGCTGAAGTCTCTAATCCACCAAAGATTAATTGCTTAATTGGATCAATTAGATGTCCCAATAGGTCTTGATGACGTGCGGTAGGTGCATCAAATAATTATGAATCAATATTAGCGTCTCTCCGTCACGTGACAATCGAGACATCTTAGACAATTTCCAGATCTTATTATAATCAAACGCTCGCGTCACGGTCTCGTTCAATCATGCACTTTTTTCATAATCCGTCACTCGGGCGACACATTAGCATTGCTTGTTTTTTTTTTGACAGAGAACTATTTTCAGACTTATGGCGTTTGCGTATCTCAAAGATCGCCCTGCTGTTTTTCTCCTTCAAGCCAGTTTAAATGGAGCCACACTGCACAGCGTTAAAGGCCATTCCTCAAAAAAGCGCGATGTGCGAGTCACACGCTGCAGATGCTGCCACTTTTTCTTAAAAAAAAAAAAAAAAAAAGCGAGAGAAAAAAAAAAGATTGCAAGTAGAATTATGGCTTTCATCAGCCGATAAATTTCACTTGTGCTTAATTGCACACTCACTTTTAGGATCACTTCTACACAAAAGAGCATTTCTGCTTTTGTAAAATTCATATAAAGAAATGCAAATCAATGGTGTTCTTGGCACCAAACATATGCTGCCACAATGGCCAACAAGCCTGCCCTGACAACCCCAGCTGGGGGCTTGTAAGACTTGCTCTTGGCAAAAGACGTTTTTTCCACCCGCTTGCAAATGATCACCAATTATACGAACGCATCCAATTCTAATTTTGCACCTGGTAGAGTAGATTGTGAGTGTCTGTGTAAAGCTCTTCTAAGCTATGGATCCAAATTACTGCGTGTTTTTTTTTTTTAATTCCTCCACTTTTTTGGGGATCACACACACAAAATAGGATGGCAAAAAGTCATAAGATTCACGACCAGTGGTTTTTATCCTGACGCCACGACGACGTGAATCTGATCTGCAGAATCTGCAAAAAAAAACAAACAACTCTCCCTTTTTTTATAATGTATTTTGTTGGTTGCAACTTCATTTTTACCGTCTGGAAAAAACAGTTATCTCCTACTCTGACACTTCAGGAGAGAAATTAGCAGATAGATGTGTTTCCACTTGGTAACACAGCGCATCCATCCATGTGATGAATTCCACATTATTTCTCCAAAGAAAACATGAAACCTATAACAATTCGACGGCGGTTTCACGTCACTAATTGCTCATCAGAGTCTTAGCATCTCTCTCCTCTCTCTCTCTCCATCTCTCACTCTGAAATGATACTCGCCATAGATTTGATGGATAGGAAGCTTTAATGAGCTCTTACAAGCAATTAAGTTATCAGGGAACCCTGCTGCTCGGCGCTGGAGCTTGCAAGGATGCCAGTGACAAACGAGGCCCATCAGTACTGTATCAGCACAGGACACAGTCACCGCTGCTCCCACTCCCTAACCGAGGGCAGCAATGGGCAGAGCAGCAGGCTCCCATCTCGTGTTATGTTTTGTCTGCAATAGTCTGCGAACTTTGGGACTCCGAGCGTGCTCGCGTCGGAGTCTCCGCATCCTACCGGAGAGTTACACAGTCGCCGTGTTGGCAGGAGACTGAAACTTTAACAGAACGACAGTTCATTCCGGAAATAAAAGTTTAAAATAGTGCCAGGTGATGAAGAAGCGCACCTGTAAGGTCTGAGGCCAACGAGCTACGGAGGTCCACACAGCTTTATACTGGAAAGCAGTAATGGGAAACAGGTAAAGGTGTGGAGGAAGGCCCAGTAAACCTCCTCAGGCCTCATAGATGCACAACACCTGTTTGGGAAATAAACAAAGAGAAAACACAAATTTATTGAAGTACGTTCTTTAAGTTGTTTTGTCACAATATTTATCGTAAATCATGATTTAAAACATAAATCTGAAGTAAACGCTCTTACAATTTCTATAATTCGAGTGATTTGACAGACCGATGTCTCCTGATAAAACTTTCAATTGATATTAAACTCTGACTATAAAAAACATCTATATGGGAAAGGGTTGAATACAGAGTGAGTTCTTTTTTTATGCTGCCTTATCAAACATGTTTTCTTGATCGGATCATTGTTTCTGGCTCCTTTCAGCAATTTAAAGGGTCAGCTTAGAGTTTTCGAAAGTCGGTGTATGAGGTAGGTTTGTCCGTAGTCCGTGTTTACCTACAGTCGATGACACCAGGAGGCCATGTGCATGTTATAGTCTTATAGTGTTTTCTCGCTTTACGTGGTCATCAAACATCCATCATATTATTTATTTATTATAATTTTTGATCAATATTCTTTTGATGTTGTAACATTTTTATTACTCCAGAAGTCAAAGCGTGGTAAGCAAACACAACTTCTTGCTTGTATACGGCCTTTACTGTTACATGACAGCACCAACCGCGAACGTCCCTCAATCGTGCCCTCGTGTGCACCAAACTAAAGAAATCAAAGTACACGCCACACCAAACTTTCTCCTGAAGATGGTTTCTGTCATTTGTTTGAAGGAGCTTGAATGTTTTCGGGCTCGTACAGTGTGACTCCGCCAACGTCAGTTCAGGAATTCTGGCTCATGTTGTGCAGAGAGGAGGAGGGAAGTGGAGATGCGTCGTCCACTTTACAAATGTCGAGTCTCGACATACAGGACGTGTTAATTAGTGACTCTTCAGAGGTGGTGATAGGCGTCTTTCGAAACAGTACTCGCTTGTTTCCAGCCTCTAATTAGAAGCCGTATGTTTGCCAGGTTATCCTAATTCTCCTCAGTTTCTTCAACCCTGAAAAGCGCTCTGATTGTTTACAGGTCTGTTGGTTTTTTCTACGTGGTAAACCACAATCTCACGTCGCGCGAGGAAAACGAAACGTCTCGAACCGCAGGATTCGGCGTTCTCAGCTCCCGGCTCACCTGCGGCGCCTGAGCCGTGCGTGAAGCTCCCACCACGTTCTCGGCTCGGCGTTCTCACCCACCCCGACGCATGTTGGGACGCCCAAGCGGCGGTGACACCCCGCTACTCTCCCACACTCCCTTCTGAACTAATTCTGCCCCGACCATACGTCTTCTCATCTCATGCCTCTCTTTTCTCGGGTGGTGGTGGGATGGAAGGACAATCGATTTCCACATTGAAAATCAAACTATGTTTGCTTATTAATAGGACCAACTTTGGCGAATGCCTACCTGGAGAAATGCCGCGAGGGGGGGGCCTAGCGAGCGATGGAGATAGGGGCGCCTACAGTTTGGCTGCACTTTCTCTCTGTGCAAAAAAACGCTGAGGGTGCAGATTTTTCATCGCTAAACTGGCACAGTTGCTGTAGGGGTAGCACACACACCACACACCAACAACACACACACATTCTTATGGAAATCAGAGGAGCCAGGGTGGTTAGGCAGCCTGCATGAAAAGCACAGAGCTTCTTTATCGTATGTGCGGGTTAAGCAAAAAGGACAAAAAAGGTTTCAACGCTCGCCGTCACGTCAGTCAAAACACGGCCTGATGTTCGGGGGCGGGCGCTCGCTGTCATTAAAGCGGTGCTGCCAGTTATTTTCATTACAAACCATCTGCTTCTCATTATATTCAAACGTGGACTCCTCTCTGCTGTAGTTTGTTGCACACGCTGTCGTCGTCGTCGTCGTCTGCATGTCTCTCTCTCTCTCTCTCTCGGGCTGAACGCCGCCGTGCCGCTAACTTGGCGTCATTTCCTCGGATTCCGTACAGATTTGCACCAGCTAATTATGATCTAATAACTGGCAGACTGTCTGTTTCAATATTATTACAGGAACGAGTAGGTTAAATGAATAGCTCATCATCTGCCCCCTGTATCAGACATGTTGTTTTAATGATCATAATTCCACCATTAAATCTTAATAATAGTCAAGATCATAAGGGGAGCATGTCAATTTGGGGGCTTCAATGAGAATTAAGCCAAGGAGCGCTGAAGTGTGAGCCTGTTTTTTTTTTGTTTTTTTTCTGTTCCTGCGAAGGCTTTATTTCGTTAGCCGGTGTCCTCACACACACAACCACACACACACACACACACACACAACCACACACACACACACACAGCAGAACAGACGCGAGCTGTTTCTGACCTAATCTGATAATTAAAGAAATTAATTTCTGTTTCCTATTGATGTGTTGATGTTGACACAGGAAACACGCTGCCACTAAATGTTTTACAGCTTTGGTTATTCTGCCGACACTTGAACGCTATCTAAAATCTAAAATATTTTTATTTTCCTTTTTAAAGATTTTAAAAACAGTTGGCAACGGCCTTAAAGTCCATTTAGTGGCTCTGTTCTGGAGCTTTTGGCATTATGACACGCTCTCATCAGCAGATATGAAATGTAGACGTTCAAATTAAAATAACTCCAACCACCTTTTCGTTCAAATTCAAAGGCTCAGTGTCTGACCTTGAAAAGACGAAACTCAAGGTCCATTAAGTAGCTGTTCTGGAGCTTTTGACCATTGTGCTGTTCTTCATCAGCCAAAGAAAAATGTAGATTTTTCTGGTTTTCAAGCATCTTTCTATCCACGCTGATATCAACGATTTAATTATTATTTGTTTAATTTCCTTCTAGATCTATTTAAACAGTTGGGTCCAGTTTAGCAGCTGTCTGGAGCTTTTGGCCCTATTTCACTGAATTCTCACCCGCACATGGGGATTTGCCCAAGTGTCAAATTAGCTTTTTTTTTTTCCAAACACCTCATTGTTCATGTTTGAGGTCAAACTTGAAACACCAGTTGACAAAAAACATAAACATCTAATCTCAAGGTCCATTTAGTGGTGTTTGGAGCTTTTGATCATATTACATGATCTTCAGTAGCAGATGGATTTGCCCAGTTCAATGTAAAATGTTAGATGTTCAGACTTTCCTTTTTT
>NC_040023.1:35113962-35168196 GCF_000972845.2 Larimichthys crocea
CTGATTTAATACAGCTGAAAGCTCCAGAACAGCTACTAAATGGACCTTGAGATGAGTTGATTCTTTTTTAAGAACAAACATGAACGATAAGGTGCTTGAAAAAAAGACAATTTGAATTAATATATTTCCGTGTCGATGAAGGTCATGTAATATGATCAAAAACTCCAGAGCAGCTACTAAATGGACTTTGAGGTGCAACTGCAACATTGACAAGAACATATTTAGATATCATGCCTGGGGGAAAAAAATGAAAATCTGAACATCTACATTTACATGTTGACTGGGCAAATCCCATCTGCTACTGAAGAACACTTAAAATGACCAAAAGCTCCAGAACAGCCACTAAATGGACCTTGAGATTAGATGTTTTTTCAATTGGTGTTTTCAAGTTTGAACCTCAAACATGAACGATGAGGTGGTTTGGAAAAAAAAAAAGCTAATTTGAGCACCTTGGGCAAATTCCATGTGCTGATGAAGATCAGTGAAATATGGCCAAAAGCTCCAGAACAGCCACTGGAACTTGACATGAGACTGTTTCAGAAACTGTTGTTTTCAAGGTAAAAAATGAACTTTGAACCTCAAATAGATAAGGTGTTTGATTTTTTTTTTTTAATTTGTGCACCTACATTTCTGCATCAATTGGGCAAATCCAATCTGCTGATGAAGATCAGCAAAATATGGCCAAAAGCTCCAGGACAGCTGCTAAACTGGACCCAACTGTTTAAATGATCCTGAAGGAAATTTAAAAAATAATTAAATCGTCGATAGAGGATAAGATGCTTGGAAAACTAGAAAATCTACATTTTCCTTTTGGCTGATGAAGAACATGCACAATGGTCAAAAGCTCCAGAACAGCTACTAAATGGACCTTGAGTTGTCTTTTTCAAAGTCAGACGCTGAGCCTTTGAATTTGAACGATAAAGGTGGTTGGACGTTATTTTAATTTGAACGTCTACATTTCATATCTGATGATGAAGATCGTGTCATACGATCAAAAGCTCCAGAACAGAAGCCACTAAATGGACTTTAAGGCCGTTTGCCAACTGTTTTAAAACCTTTAAAAAGGAAAAATAAAAATATTTTAGATTTTAGATACGTTGAAGCGTGCAGAATACCAAAGCTGTAAAACATTTAGTGCAGCGCGTTTCCTGTTCAACATCAACACATCAATCAGGAAACAGAAATTAATTTCTTAATTATCAGATTGAGTCAGAAACAGCTCTGCGTCTGTTCTGCTGTGTGTGTGTGTGTGTGTGTGTGTGTGTGTGTGTGTGTGTGTGTGTGTGTGCGGACACGGCTAACGAAATCAAGCCTTCGCAGGAACAGAAAAAAAAACAAAAAAAAACAGGCTCAACTTCAGCGCTCCTTGGCTTTAATTCTCATTGAAGCCCCAAATTGACATGTCTCCCTTATGATCTTGACATATTATTAAGATTTAATGGTGGAATTATGATCATTAAAACAACATGACTGATACAGGGGGCAGATGAAGAGCTATTCATTTAACCTACTCTTCCTGTAATAATATTGAAACAGACAGTCTGCCAGTTATTAGATCATAATTAGCTGGTGCAATCTGTACGGAATCCGAGGAAATGACGCCAAGTTAGCGGCACGGCGGCGTTCAGCCCGAGAGAGAGAGAGAGAGAGAGACATGCAGACGACGACGACCACGACGACAGCCGTGATGCAAAACTACAGCAGAGAGCGAGTCCACGTTTGAATATAATGAAGCAGATGGTTGTAATGAAAATAACTGGCACCGCTTTAATGACAGCAGTGCCGCCGCCCGAACATCAGGCCGTGTTTTGACTGACGTGACGGCGAGCGTTGAAACCCTTTTTGTCCTTTTTGCTGTAACCCGCACATACGATAAAGAAGCTCTGTGCTTTTCATGCATGGCTGCCTAACACACCCTGGCTCTCTCTGATTTCCATAAAGTGTGTGTGTGTGTGTGTGTGTGCTACCTACATCAACTGTGCCAGTTTAGCGATGAGAAATCTGCACCCTCAGCTGTTTTTTGCACAGAAGAGAGAAAGTGCACCACACTGTAGGCGTCCCCTATCTCCATCTCTCTGCTAGCTCCCCCCTCCGGCATTTCTCCAGGTAGCATTCGCCAAAGTTGTCCTATTAATAAGCAACATATTTGATTTTCAATGTGGAATCGCATTGTCTCATCCCACCACCACCCGGAGAAAAGAGAGGCATGAGATGAGAAGACGTATGGTCGGGGCAGAATTATTCAGAGGGAGTGTGGGAGAGACGTGTCACGCCGCCCTGGGGCGCCCAACATGCTTCGGGGTGGGTGAGAACGCGGAGCCGAGAACGTGGTGGAGCTCACCGGCTCAGGCGCCGCAGGTGAGCCGAGGAGCTGAGAACGCCGAATCCTGCGGTTCAAGTCGTTTCGTTTTCCTCGCCGCGACGTGAGATTGTGTTTACCACGTAGGAAAAACCAACAGACCTGTAAACAATCAGAGCGCTTTCAGGGTTGAAGAACTGAGGAGAATTAGATAACCTGGCAAACATCGGCTTCTAATTAGAGGCTGGAAACAAGCGCGACTGTTGGAGAAGACGCCTATCACCACCTCTGAAGATCACTAATTAACACGTCGTATGTCGGAGACGTCGACATTTGTAAAGATGGACGACGCATCTCCACTTCCTCCTCCTCTCTGCACAAACATGAAGCCAGAATATTCCTGATACGTGACGTCGTTTGGAGTCTACTCACTGTACCGAGGCCGAAAACACCTCAAGCTCCTTCAAATGACAGAAACCATCTTCAGGAGAAAGTTTGTGTGGCGTGTACTTTGATTTCTTTAGTTTGGTGACACGAGGGCGCGATTGAGACGTTTGCTGTTAGGTCGCTGTCATGCCGTCCATGTAGACAGTTAAAGGCGTATACAAGCAGAAGCTGTGGTTGCTTACCACGCACATTGACTTCCTGTAGTAATAATAAATGTTACAACATCAAAGTAATATTGCAAAATTATAAATAAATAATGGACGGATGTTTGATGGCCACGTAAAGCTGTGAAAACACTATAATACTATAACATACACATGGCCTCCTGGTGTCATCGACTGTAGGTAAACACCGACTACGGACAAATACCTCGTACAACCCGACTTCGAAAACTCTAAGCTGACCCTTTAATGCTACGTACTGCTGAAAGGAGCCAGAAAAACATGATCTGAGATACAAAACATGTTTGAAAGGTAGCATAAAAAAAGAACTCACTCTGTATTCAACCCTTTCCTTCATAGATTTTATTTTTATAGTCAGAAGTTTAATTCAAATTGAAAGTTTTAATCAGGAGACATCGGTCTTCAAATCCCCGAATTATAGAAATTGTAAGACTTTACTTTCAGATTTTATTTAAATCATGATTTACGATAAATATTTGTGACAACAACTTAAAGAAAACAAGTACTTCAATAAATTTGTGTTTTCTCTTTGTTTATTTCCTCAAACAGGTGTTGTGCATCTATGAGCCTGATGAGGTTTACCTGGGCTCTTCCTCCACACCTGTTACCTGTTTCCCATTACTGCTCTTCCAGTATAAAGCTGTGTGGACCTGCCGTAGCTCTGTTTGGCGCTCAGACCTTACAGGTGCGCTTCATTCACCTGTGCACTATTTCAACTTTTATTTTCATGAACTGTCGTTCGTGTAAAGTTTCGAGTCTCCTGCCAACACGGCGACTGTGTAACTCTCCGGTAGGATGCGGAGACTCCGACGTGAGCACGTCTCGGAGTCACAAAGTTCGCAGACTATTTGCAGACAAAACAATAACACGAGATGGGAGCCTGCTGCTCTGCCCATTGCTGCCCTCGGTTAGGGAGTGGTGAGCAGCGGTGACTGTGTCCTGTGCTGATTACAGTACTGATGGGCCTCCGTTTGTCACTGCTCTTGCAAGCTCCAGCGCCGAGCAGCAGGGTTCCCTGATTACTTAATTGCTTGTAAGAGCTCATTAAAGCTTCCTATCCATCATAAGTCGTATGGCGAGTATCAATTTCAGAGTGAGAGATGGAGAGAGAGAGAGGAGAGAGATGCTAAGAACTCTGATGAGCAATTAGTGACGTGAAACCGCCGTCGAATTGTTATAGTTTCATTTTCTTTGGAGAAATATGTGGAATTCATCACATGGATGGATGCTGCTGTGTTACCAAGTGATAAACACATTGCTAATTTCTCTCCTGAAAGTTTCAGAGTGAGGAGAGTAAACTGCCTTTTTCCAGACGGTAAAGGATGAAGTTGCAACGCAACAAAATACATTTTAAAAAAAAGTGGAAGAGGTTGAAATCTGCAGATTTCTGCAGATCAGATTCACGTCGTCGTGCGTCAGGATAAAAATCCACGGTCGTGATCTTATGGACTTTTTGCCATCCTAATTTTTTGTGTGTGATCCCCCTAAAAAAAGGGAGGATTTTAAAAAAAAACACGCAGTAATTTGGATCCATAGCTTAGAAGAGCTTTACAAGACACTCACAATCTTACCAGGTGCAAAATTAGAATTGGATGCTGTTCGTATTAATTGGTGATCATTTGCAAAGCGGGTGGAAAAAACGTCTTTTGCCAAGAGCAAGTCTTACAAGCCCCCAGCTGGGGTTGTCAGGGGCAGGCTTGTTGGCATTGTGGCAGCATATGTTTGGTGCCAAGAACACCATTGATTTGCATTTCTTTTATATGAATTTTACAAAGCAGAAATGCTCTTTTGTGTAGAAGTGATCCTAAAAGTGAGTGTTGCAATTAATCACAAGTGAAATTTATCGGCTGATGAAAAGCCATAATTCTACTTGCAATCTTTTTTTTTCTCTCTCTTTTTTTTTTTTTTAAGAAAAAGTGGCAGCATCTGCAGCGTGTGCACTCGCACTCGTGCTTTTTGATGAATGTGCCTTTAACGCTGTGCAGTGTGGCTCCATTTAAAACTGGCTTGAAGGAAGAAAAACAGCAGTGCGATCTTTGAGATACTGCAAACGCCATAAGTCATGAAAATAGTTCTTCTGTCTCAAAAAAAAAACAAGCAATGCATAATGTCGCCCGAGTGACGGCGAAAAACTTGAAAAAATCGCATGATTGAAACAAGGCCGTGACGCGAGCGTGTTGATATTAAATAAGATCTGGAACTTGTCTAAGATTGTCTCGATTGTCACATGACGGAGAGATTATTATTTGATGCACCTACCGCACGTCATCAAGACCTATTGGGACATCTAATTGATCCAATTAAGCAATTAATTCTTTGGTAGGATTAGAGACGATCAGCCTTGTATGTGTAGAGACGACACCGGCCCTGCCAAGAGATGGACAAGCTCCAGGTTTTTTCCTTCATCTCCAAGATGGCTCCAGATGGGTTGGGGGCTCGAGACTCATCTGTGGCCAACTGGTCCAAACCTCACACTGAGACTAGCCTACAGTATCAGAGAGCCACAGTCCCTGAACAGTGCTCGTGTTCCTGCGTCAATGTTGGGAAATCATTATTAAATGATGTATTTCCCTCCTTACCTCTCTCCTCTCTGTGGTTTTAAGGTGTCCTCTGGAGTTTTCCTGTAAACAAACAGTTGGTTTCTTCACTGAAACACGCCGTGTGTGTGTCCTCGAGCTCTAACAAACATGTTGAATGCATTTAAGATAAAACCAGCTTTGTACAAACATCCAAACATGGTTGTACCGAGCAGAAACCTCCACAGCTGCAACTGCAGTTCCTCAAACGTCCACTTGAGGCTGGCTCCAGAAGTGAGTCAGTCTCCATAAGTCCCCATGTCCAAATGTCCAACTTCACAGCAGAAATAAACATGTTTACAGCCTGGTACAAAAAACAGTTTTGGTCTCTGTAGCTAATTTCCCCGTTCATGACAACTGTACTGAGGGTGAATTTATATACAACTCACCTGTTCACATTATATTAAGGCTTAAAGTTATGCAGGACTAAGAGTGTGGACTGTAAGCAGCCAGGCTTCAGTCATCTCAGCTTTGTGTCTGATTTTTAGATTAGCTGGAAGGCGGTGGCCACCACACTGAGTTTCAGAAACCTGTCACAGACAATATATCCACATTTCATACAGTCGATGGGTCGTACACGTTAGTAAAGGACAAAATACTGAACCCTAAACTCTGCAGAGTTTTAGTCTCAGCTCCTCGGTTGAAGAGTTTTTGTGCATTTCTTGCAGCATCAGCTGTTTTAAGCAAAAGTAAGCTCTAATAAAAACTTACTGTACACTGTGCTGCACACGTAATCTTGTTCATGTTGAGTTTACAGGTTCCCTGGGTGGTGACGTGTCAGCAGCAAGAACATTTCAATCATGAATCCCAGAGTTCAGTTCATGAAGTGAAACTTATCATTTATCCGTTTACAGCTCAGCCAGACGTGTGAAGTGTGATCTGAGATGTTTTTAATCAAGACGAAGTCCAACTTTGGCATCACGATTCCTGAGAATCTCTCGTGTGTGGGTGTATTAAATAATAAGCCATATATGATATCAAAAAGGTTTGATATGACGGTGAAATTATTGATAGTTTCATTTCATTCATTTTAAAAAAGGCGTAATAATTTCCTAGCAGGGCGTATGCGACTGATTTTTAAAAGAAAATAGTGTGTAAAGAAGGAATATGTCAACCGATGCAAATGTTTTTAATATTTCTAGTTTAACAATAACATACAGCAGCAAGCTTTGGCTGAACCAAACGTTACTTTACGAACTGCTCATATGATTTAAAAAAAAAAAAAAAAAGTATTTTCTGTTTGTGACACTCGTGTGAGAGCAAACTGTTGGTCCAACAAACTTTCCCAGCCTCTGAGCCTACTTTGTGTCCTCCAAGAGATCCCCCAGTGATCAATATTAAAGAGGGGAAGGACAGAGGGCTCCGTAGATATAACTGCAGCCCTCCTCCCCACTGGAGCGTCTCTCTCTCTCTCTCTCTCTGAAAGCCTTGAGTTATATTCCTGTAATTAGCTAAGTATCCACACCGGCTCTCTCTCTAACACACAGAGTCCCTGTCAGCTTCATCCCCGTAGATACAAGATGCAATCAGAAAAACAGCAACGAGGGAGACGAGAGGGGAGAAAAAAAAATGAACGCATCAGAAAACAAACTTTAAACAATGACCCCGCTTCTCGTGTGCAACTTTTTTTTCCCCTTACACCTTTATTTTATTTTTTTTTTTCTGTCTTCTGTCACGAGCATAAGGGGCAAGAGCGATGCATCCCCTTTTTTCCTCTTCCAAGGATAATGATTTACAAAATGCCTCTCATCAAAGAATTCATTAACAACGAACGTTAATTAAAAAATAAATGAGTAAACATCAATATCAAATCTCAGCACTGTGGAAGGGAATACATTATGCAGAGTAATGATGTTTGAAAGGGGCTTTAGCACCTCTGTGGGACTCTTTTAAACCCCTTACCTCTTAGGCAGTTGCTTATTTTGCAACCCTTTGTTGTTTAACAACAAAGAGAATGGGCTCTCATAATGTTATATTAATCAGCGGATTAATATTTCAATTTGATTTGCTTTATAGTTGAGGTGCTGTTGGCATTTCCATTTTCCCTCCATATGTGCAGCGATGTTAAGTGGTATCATTACCATTTTCTACCTGGGGGTTCTGGGAGATAACAGGCACCAGTGATAGCTCTATTCTGTGGAGGGAGAGGGAGGTTTTTGGGGGGCGCTCATGCATTTTTTAAAAGGCCGTGTTTGGTGTGTGTGTGTTTGGTGTGTGTGTGTGTGTGCACCTTCACATCCATTATTCTCCAATGTTGCATGCAAACAGCTGAGTCACGGCCTTTCTGTCCGCCACAGGACAACACGAAACAACAACAGACTCGAAGTGCGACGGCGTCGTCCACTCGTACGCAGTCAAAGAGGGTTCGTGCGTCGTGAGTTAAGTTTGATGGACGTTGTTGCTGCTGCAGATGAAGTCGAATAAAGAGTTATAACTGAACAGGACACAGAGTTTATAATAAAGTGTCTACTGACTCTTTGTGTACATCCTGAGTCATAAGAAGCAACACTGTGCAACTTTTCTACCACAAAAATAACCTCTATGTTACATTGACATGTAATCAGGTGAATGCAGTCCGTTATTTCCACGCAACACCAACTATTTCACTGATTTTGGTGAAACTGGATCATATTTTATGGAGTAAATGTTTTCTGGTTTTCCCTCTGATGTCCTCCGGCTGCTCCACCTCAACTCTCTGTGATTTACAGAGTTTCCTGATGGACAGTGAAGTAAACTGTAGCTGCTGTTAGATAATGTTTAGCTCAGTTTGTTAGCCGGGCTGCCCGGACTGTGAGCTCAGAGCACAGAGAGGGAGTGTTGGTGTTTGTACCACAGGAGTTTTGGACCACCGGGAGGAAGAAGAAGAAGAAGAGGGAATGCTGACGGGAGCTGGGCGAGTTCGGCTGCCTCTATAGACATGATGTCAGAGGAAAAGACAGAAGAGGACGTTGACGGAGGAAGCTAAGAAGAGAAAAAGAGAGTGAGCGAGCAAGAACTGAACAAATGATCCCTTTTTCTTTTCTGTCAGGCGGAAGTACCTCCAGTCGACTTGTTTTATTTAAGTATAAGCTCCAACCGACTTTCGTTTACTGTACTGGATGAAGTTAGGTGAGGTTGCAGGTTGGTTCCTCTGTCCTTTTTTTTTAAATGTATTGACAGGGAGCACAAACATGACGATCTAAGAGCTCACACAAAATCACACGATGTGCAGCGACACAAAAGCAGTTCCCAATATTACAGACAATTATGAAAAGGCCGCGCTCTCTGCTGCTAAACATAACCTGTATGATCAGTGTCAACTTTGCTTTCAGTCTCCAGCTAATCACATCCTATCAGCAGTACACGTCTTAAAGAAAACAGACAAGCAATTAGGACATGGATTATTTGTCATAAACACCATTCACTGCCATGCAAATGCAAACATAATTGCCCAGCAGACCTTGAGTGACAAGTCATTAGATGATTGTTCACAACGGTTGATTACGATATGACAGGCGTATCTCGCTGGATACATAACTGAAGTAAAGTGTTGACATCGTTTTTTTTTTTTTTTTTTAAGAGGCCTCGGCTCATCACATCCAAACCTTCAATAAAAAGAGACGAAGCTGCAGCAGAAATATTTTTATTTAATGTTTCCTCGTGGCTGTCAAACAGCTCCAGTTTGCACAGATGTGGACGGCGCACGCTGGATTTGAGATGAGGTGATTTTCACGTCCATGCTGGAGGAGTTGTCGCCATAGACTGTATGAAAGAAGTGGACGTAGCCACTGTGATGTCACCTTGAAGATCGCATAAACACTCGGATTAACACCCACACAGTGTGTCGGAAAAAAACATTTGAGACGACTAAAATGTGACAATTAACTGTCATGAAACACGAAAAGGTGAAAAGGTCAAAGTTGGAGTCATGTATAGCACATAGTCACTTGTCAATTAAAGGATAGCCACATCCCAAAGCATGCTGTGATTTATCGTTAATTAATATTTTACACCAAATGGGACCAGAATGTACGTGTATGTGTGAAAAAAGACTTGAAACTTGTGACTGAGACCAAAAACTCACAAGGAAAGTGTTAACTGAGGTCATAATTAATGGTTTCTCATAGTCTTCTATTTTGCAACCAGTAGAGTCACCCCCTGCTGGTTATTGGGTTTAAGAGACTTTTATAGAGTCTGTTTGTAGCTCAGTTTGATCATAGCTACTCAAATTTAGGACAGCGCTCATAAAACATACAGACAATCTTAGTTATGGTTAACTAAGATTACACACCATCACTGACTGTGAAGTATTTGATACTATTAAATATCTTGACTTTATTAAGTTAGTTTCTGCAGTATAAGAAGCTCTACAGGTGCTGCGGTGATCGTCTTTAACAGGGCACGCTGTAGGTCACCTGACAGAGTCAGCTCTATATATCAAGGTTAAAAAAAGTCACCCACTGCAGCGACACAGGTTCGATTCCAGCTTGAGTCGTTCCCTCTTTCTCTCCCTTGAATTTCCTGTCCATCTCTCCAAGCTGTGACTATCAAAATAAAGCAGGAAACGCCCCCAAAAATATCTTTTAAAAAACAAAAAACAAATGAGTTGAGTTTTAATAATTAAATGAATTCACAAATGATTGTTTAATTTGTGTGTTTTCATAATTTTTAGACTTTGTACCTTCATATTTGTCCTGTCCTCTCTTCCTCTAGGTATCAAGGCGGTGACAAAGAACTGTTAAATATAAATTTGCAACGAGCATGCAAGCATGCAGAAAATGAGTGTGTGTTTAATTATTTCCTTCTTGAACAATGAGTGGGTCACCACACGTATCATCCTCTAATAAATCCTCTAAATACTGCAGTGACCCCTGTATCTACATGTGTGAAAAGGTGTGTGTGTGTCTTGTGTATGCAGTTGAACGGCTGTTGACGTGTGTGTGTATGTGTGTGTGTGTGTGTGTGTGTGTGTGTGTGTGTGTTTATGAGCACGTGCACTGCTGCCCTTCATAATCAGGGGGTCTGAAAGAGCCTCCACTCTGCCAGTGAATTGCTCACAGCTGTGGGCCCCTTGTCGCGTTGGCAGCCTCGGCCCTGTCATCGTGCGTCCGCCTATCTGACCTGCTAATTTGGAGCATATGTAAGTGCTCTTAAAGTGGCGGGCCTTTTGACATGCCACAAACAGCAGCTGTGGCAGCTGCCCTGAAGGAAAGCTTTATTTAATTCAATTACATCTTTTGGAGATATGTAAACGAGGAGCTGAGGGGCTGGGAGAGGAGGAGAGGGAGGCGGAGGAGGGGGAAAGGTGGGTGACTGGGAGGAGAGAGGAGGACAGGAGGGTGGTCTGTCCTCACCTATCCTCATCACCATCCCTCTAGCTTTCCCTTCTCTTAGACCCTCCACCCTCCAACTTGAAAACCCGAAAGTGTCGAGGCCCAGGTGGCTTGATAGGCAAATGATTGGGTGAGTAACTGTTGCAAAAAAAAAAAAAAAAAAACCCTCACCTCCCCTCTTCTCCCTTCTCAGACCCCCTTCACCTCCCCCTACTGCTCACTGTCTCTCCAGCGGGGGGAGTCTGAGGGGGGATAATCAGGGTCAGGATCCTCTGCCACACTGATCAGTACGTCTCAACCCCCGGGCAGCCCTGCAATTAATGCGCCGTTGAAAGGGAGCGAAAATATTCACCATCTGGCAATTAGAGCTCATAGGCTCCCTCTTTTCTGTCTCTCCT
The DNA here is from genome assembly GCF_000972845.2 of Larimichthys crocea. Lineage (NCBI taxonomy): Eukaryota > Metazoa > Chordata > Actinopteri > Sciaenidae > Larimichthys > Larimichthys crocea. Next base: position 35,125,177 of record NC_040023.1, read on the forward strand.
CCTCTTCTTCTTCTTCTTCTTCTTCTTCTTCTTCTTCTTTCACCCCCACCCTCCTCTCCTCACTCTCTCTCTCTCTCTCTCTCTCTGGGCTTTAAATGCAATTGTGATCTTATTCTTGTTCCAGCTCCAGCGCCAATGCTCGCACTGGCCCAAGGCCCATTTGCCGCTCCGAGAGCCTATATAGGAATGAACGAACGCGAAGATCGCAATCCAGGGCAATTCAGAAACCCCTCTCAGTCCCAAAATGGAGACATAATAACGACTCTTCTTGTCATTTTTCTCCCCCTCTATTGCACCACCACCACCTCCACCACCACCACCACCTCCTCCTCACTCTGCAGAGGATTCATCCCCATCTCTTGCTCTTCCAGCCCCAGCTGCTTCTGGCCTGAAAAGGGGCTTGAAAGAGAGGCTGGGTGTCATCATGATCAAATTAACTCTTTCTCTCTGGATGGGAGCAAAGGTTGTCAATGGTACTGTCGTCTGTAGTTGGAGGTTTTTTTTTAACACATCAATGATGTTATGATTAGTCATTTTGCTGCCGACAATGGTCGCCAAATGCATGTGAATGCCCTTTCGCGTCAAAGAGGAGCGGAGGGCTGGTTGAAAGACATTGATTTTGAGAGAAGTCAGACATGTTTCCTTTTTTTTTTTTTTTTCTCCTCCTCTCCCACACGCTCATTGTGAAATTCAAATCTGGGGATGACAAACAGAGTGATTACATTTGATCTGGCTAGTTTTGAGTTGCAAATGTGCAACCTCGACATTTGGCTAGTTTGAAATCAAGGTCTCGGTGGGGGGACAATGGAGAAGCAAATTTTGAGGAAGTAGCAGGTCGCGGATACCGCAGCAGCAGCAGCAGCAGCAGAGACGCCGACGACGCCGCCTGTGCAGGCGGCCGAGAGGGTTTCCCATCAATCGAGGAAGAAAAGTACTTTCTGCAACATCAAGATGTTTTTCCTCCTCTCGTGTAACAACACATGTAAGGTCAGCGACTTCCCTTGATCAGCTGACCTCAATCTCTGTCGTCTTTTAATTGCTATACCTCGACCCCTACAGCAAGCCGCCGCCGCCGCCACCGCCGCCGTTGTGCTTTCCTGTAACGCGATAATTACACATATTGAATTATTAAAAGTCATTATCAAAGCTCGTGCTTAACTTGTTTTGTTGTAGTGTGAGTTTCCTGTGATCTCGGGCAGTCATTACTTATTAACTGACTGGATACTTCGTTTTTTTTTGTGTGTGTGTCGACGCGTGGCGCTCTCATCCTGTTTGCCCTCGTTTTAGCTCCAACTAAACGGCATGAAATAATATTGGCGTTACATCGAGCCAAAAAAAAAAAGTATTTATTGGTGAAATCATTATCATAAAGGGAGATTAATTAAACCAGTATTTTGAATCAACTGTTTACATAGCAGAGGAGTGCTTTTTTTTTTTTGTCTGAGATTAAATGGCGCCGTTTCTTCTCGGGGTAGATGCCCCGATTACAATTTCAACCCAGGCACACGACCAAGCGGTGCATTAGCCTACATTACACCGCTGCCAGGTGACAAACCTTCTCCACAGAGCGATCTCTGAGATAGGTTCAGTACAGTAGGCGAGCTGTTTTTGAGTTCATCTGGTTTGATTTTTAAAAGCCAGAGCTACTCGTACCTCTACAGGAGCTGCTTCTGCAGTTACCGTGGGCGATGTGGAAATATGTTGGATCAAACACAAATGACTCAGATAGTAACACCTGAACTCCGCAGGTAGGTACTGGATAAAAACATGTAATAAATAAAGAGTTTAAAGGTCCAGTGTGTTAGATACATAACTGTGTTTTCATTAGTGCATAACCACCCAAAAATAAGAATTGTGTTTTTGGTACCTTTTAAAATTCGACCTTTATATCTACAATATGTTGCAGGCAGAGGACCGCCATGCTTCTACAGGAGCCCACATCGGACAAACTAAACACGCATTTCTGCAACATCACTAGATCCCTAAAATCCAGCACACTGGTTCCTTACATAGTTCTCTGTTTAAAGCACCACTGTAACGTCCTCCTGACAGGCCTCCAACCTGTCAACACAGAGACCTGGTCTACAATCCAAAAGGTCACATGTTACCCGGCTGCTCACAGAGCTCCACTGGTTACCTGCAGCCACCTGCATTAAATTCAAATCACTAACGCTGACTACAAAGTAGTCTCTCAGGGGCGTCCCTCTCTACCTTCACAAGAAGACCTCCAGCTCTTCAGAGAGGACCTCCTCTCCAACACTACCAACAACTGGACATGGCTGTTGAGTCATTTTGTGGTTCCAAACTGACTGAAACATTGACAAGAATCATTCATATTCAAATCTAAATATTTAAATAATATCCTGATTAAAACATATTTAGAGCATGATGAGTAAATTCAAGATTAAGTACCAGTACAAATCACTAATGCCTAATTCGGATACTTCCGTTAGTACACTTCTATCAGCGATGCGCGGGTTGATCCAAATTGAGCGGGTGCCCGCGGTCACAAGTCACCAAACAATATTTTTAATGATATTCGGGTCGCGGTCTGTCAGGTCGTTTGAAATAAAGATGCTGAGTAAAGTAAAGACAAAAAAACAGATTTTTCCAACACGTGGAACTGAGCAATGCCGTTTAACCGCATTTTTTAAATGAATATAATAACTCAGTAATGCCAGTTTTATGTAGCCCGATGACGCTACGATGTTAATCAAGAGTATAGACTCCTTTTTAAAATGCGGGTCAGGAAGCGGGTTGGGTACAATATTTCACAATTATTTGCTGCGGTCCGAGTTCGGGCGGGTTAGTTTAAAACATCGGTCGGTGCGGGTCGATCAAACATGGACCCGCGCATCACTGACTTCTATGTAGTACACTGTGTACTGTCAAGTCCAGTTCAGATGTTCTCTGTGGTTGTTGAGTTTATTGAAGAATGCTGACACACTGGTGCTGGAGCTCATCTGACATCAGTGAGTTTACCCAGAGCAAATGAAATATACAGTAAGACAGCCATGATCAAACAATATGCAAATAAGGGAGGGAACAAAAGGTGAAGGAAGGTAACAAAGGGCAAGGAGGCAGATAAAGCCTGCTCCGAGGCCTCACTTCATTTAACAAGTGTCCACTATGTAAATGTGTGTTTTCTTCATCAGTCCACTGTGTACTTCCTCTTGTAGAGCTCTGATTTCAGCAGGACAGAATGTTGACACTCACTGGAAATCTCAACAATTTAGCGCTTGTTCTTCTTCGCCAAAATTGCAACTGGACGGATCATTTGCCGCCAAAATAAACACATAAAACAACTTACATTTGTGTATTGAGGGCGAGAAGTGTCCACACTCGTGCACCATCCGGGTACTCACAGTACACTGACAATATCTGACATATTGTGAACCATTTCTGTACTCAAAATATCAAAGCATAAGAATACAGAAAACTAACAAACTCCTCTGTGTGTTTTATCTGGACAGTAACACGTGTATAAACCCCTGACCTGACCTGCAGTGTACTCGCCACCGTTATCGTTTTAGAAAACGCTGCGTCAGCGCAGAAAAACCACAGACCTTCTCTCTGTTCTTATTTTGCCGTCCTGAGGTCGAAAACAGACTTGTAAAAGCTGCAGGGTTAAAAATACACCTCTTCACAAACAGCTACTTTAAATTTGATTACACAAATTCCTCCTCTCGTAATTGAACGATTCATGTCAAATGTACAACGTGCGGAAAAAAACAGACGACCCACAAAACAGGCCTCAGAGCTCCGACCTAAATTTAGGCTCTCAGGTGAACGTTTGTGGACAGGTACGCCTGAAATACCCCCGAATGACCTTCAGAACCAACCGCCTGCCTCTAAATTCAGCTCCATCCCATCAGTATGGAAATAGAAAGACAAACATTGAGGGCAGAAACCGTGACAGACAACTGTGACCTGCGTTCTAACCCCTCCCTGAGCCGAGATATCTCCTGGAAATAACCCAGAAAAACAGGTATTACATGTCAAAACAACACACTGTGGATGAGGAGCTTTCATAAGCACTTAAACAAATCGCAGACGGGTTGACCACACGCGCTGAAGGTGGTGGTGGAGGGTGGTGGTGGTGGAGGGAGGGGGAGTGGGACGCCGCCGCAGCACTTCAACACAGGGCTTTTTTGCACATGCAAATGTGGCGCTGGTGTGAGAGGCACGCCAAACTGCAGCCAGGCAGAGAGAGAGAGAGAGAGAGAGATTCGGGTTTGAACCCTCACCTGCAGGAACCTCCACCCAAACAGACCACAACACACATCCACCCACTCTTCTTTTATATTCTCTTTTCCGCTCTTTTGTTGCTCCGTATTTGTTTTACAGCTTAAGAGTGGGGAGTTGATTTCACAGACAATGACTGCTGGAAGAAGTGCTCACATCCTTTTTGTTAGTTTAACGAGAGAACAGATTTCATTTGATGAATAATAACTTCTTTTAGAGCAGGAACTATATTTTATAGAACACCTTACCTGTGATGTAGGTGACTAAGAAATGCGGAGTGATCTGTCAGTGTTGAAGGTTGAAGCGGACATTAAAAAGAAAAGTTTTCCCCTCAGCCCGAAACTAATTTAATTTAGTGAAAGTCAAGTTTTTAGAGCAACCAGTGTCACATTAAGAAAAGTAGATTTGACCTACAATATCTAAAAATATAGTAAACTCAAGTAAAACACGCACGAGAGGTGAAAGTAAATGTCCTTTCAGAGTGGATACAGCATTTTAATGTCAGTGATAACTGTGAATCTATAATTAAAATATTTGTACCAGGCTGTAAACATGTTTTGGACATTTGAACATGGGGACTTATGGAGACTGAGTCACTTCTGGAGCCAGCCTCAAGTGGACGTTTGAGGAACTGCAGTTTTCGTTGGCTTCACTTCAGTCACGGAGGTTGCCGCTTGTTAAAAAAACATAGCATTTGAGCTGATTGTGTGTTTTGCATGTCAGATATTAAACATGCAGTAACTGTCAAATAAGAAGAATCAGTTTATATGATTTTAATATCTGGGATGTTTTTCTAACACGAGAGCTTCAAATCAGTTTTTTCATCCGGTCATGCTTCCTTTGTGTCTTTGATAACACCTCTTTTCATTCACTCATTTGTTCAATCGCCGGCTCTTTTCATTGTTTGCCCTCAGATCTCTCCTCCTCTTTCCTTTTGTGTCCAGTCTCTCTCTCTCTCTCTCTCCCTACACACACCTCCTTTTTTCTCCTCTTTTCATCTCCTCTCCTCTCTCCTCTCCTCTGGATCTTCCCACTCGTCAGCGGCGTTAACTGATCTGCCATTTCGAGCACTCGCTCTCCTGTCTACCCTCCTCTCCTCTCTCTCTGCTCTCCTTTCCCTGCGTTGAACAAATGGGTAATAAGCGCCACTTTGTACCTCTCTCCTCTTTCAGATCCAGAGTGAAGAGTCTGATTAAATAATCATTGGAGGAGCGGTGTGCGTGCGGCTTTCCCCCTGCTCCTCACCTTGGGGACATATTGTCCCCTGTCACTGAAACCTCGGGGACAGAAGGCTCCGCCGTGGGGAGGCTCAGCGGGGGAGCAAGGGGCTGATGAAACGAAGATCGGGTAATGAAGGCATGGCCCATGGCTTCCGTGGCTCTGCCATATGTTTCACCAAATGCAAATTGCCCCCAATTCAAACAACTTTTTCATCTTGATATATGCAAATGTGTTTATAAATACTGGCTTATAAATATAGCATTACAGTTTCTTAAGGAGGGAGCTTTGAATCATTTTCTCCCTCTCGCTCTGGCTGTTGTTATGTGTGGCGGCGGCGGTGGTGGTGGTGGCGGCGGCGCAGCGTGACAAGCTTTAACGAACAGTGCTCGGACCTGGCAGCGCCTAATGGTGTCCTGGGGGACAGGAAGTAAGGGGGTCAAAGGGAGGGGAGCGCTTGACTGGCCTGCAAACAAACCCAATGAGAGCGGCCCCGGCGAATCGCCCTCGTCCAATTAAAACGAGTCCAGTTATCGCGGGAAGCCGGCGACGAATCAAAGTGGGCATGTTTACAAATGAGTGCGAGGTGGCGTTTGAACTTTTGACATTTCGATTGGTTAAACGGGCGAAGTGGCGCTATGGATAAGTGGATTAACAAATAAAAAGTTTATTGTGTTTACACGAGTTCTGTCGAGCTGATCCTGTGGGGCAACATCACCTAAACAGCTTAGACGGAGTGTGTGTGTGTCAGTGTGTGTGTGTGAGTGTGTGTGTGTCGCGCTCAGAGCAATGAACCCAAAACATCAACATCAAAGAGGCAAAATGTTAAATAATGATAAAGCCTTGATTGCAGTCTAATTAGCTTGATTGAGCTACCCAAGAGCTAAACTGCTTCTGTGTTTCTGTTCTGACCTGGAAAAACTTTGTGACACATCTTCATCCTGCAGAAACACAACAAAAAAACATTTCATCTGGGTTTAAATATTGATTATTTATCAGTTATTAACGATCACTTTCAGCTGCATCCTCCTATAACGTGTCGTGTCAGGTCACACGCCGTCCCGTGAGCCTCCTGTATCTCTGTCACTCACGCCTGTTGGGGGACAGCTGACGGTGTTAGCCGCTCCAGGTTGGGGGTGCAGTCAGGTGTCAGTCGCCGCGGTGATGATCAGATTGTCACAGTCCCGCTGGTTCCCTTGGAGACGGCACCTGAGTCGATGTCCGTGCCAACATCTTCATCATCACCCGCGGCAACAGCAGCTGGCGGCTCTGGACCGGACCGTGTGGCCCAACGCGGGCCAAGTGGGTCAGACCTCACCGAGAGGGTGGAGGTAGTCGACCGTAAGGCCTGTTGTTGTGGTAGTCGGGGCGTGGTGCATTATGGGAGGACTGTGTTCTTCACACTCTGGCTCGAGGGCGTAGGAAAGGTTTGTTTGTGAATCTGTGAATGAACCGACCACATCTGAACATCCAACACGGAGACCGCCATTCATTTAATATCAGCAACAACATACGGGACCTTTGCTGTCACACCTCGGTTTAAGATGGCCTCTCACTGATAATGCCCTCGTGTTGCAGGTTGTATTTACAGCCTTATATCTGTGGTCCATAGATCAGCGTGTCTCCAACTTTTTACACCACATGCTGCCTCAGAAAACATTTGTTTCTTCGAGTACCACTATTTTTTACAGACGGTAAAATCCAGCTCTTTCAACCACAAACAGTTCACATTGGAGGAGGTTTATTCCTGATAAGATGATTATTTATTGACTGTTTTTGAAATTGTTCATTTCACCTCCTCTTAGTAACTAATCGTTGATGTGTGCGTGATCTTTGTAAATGAAGGTGACGACATATCAGGTTCACAAGATATTTCAGGAAATGCAAATTTTATTTTAAATTCAAAGATTCACGCGATATCTTAGTTTAATAACAGTCACACAAATCCTGAGAATCAAATTCTGTTTTAAATTAAAATAGTTATTTTCCGGATTCAAAGAGAAGGTTTCGATAATATCCAAAAAAATATCAGTTTTCTCAAATTTTAGATGTTAATTCTGAGCACTTTAAGGATTTATTGGTTAAAAAACTGAGCCTGAAAATTAATTATTGACCTTAGGAACAAAAAAAACTAAAAAAAAATCACCACAAAAACAACTATCATGGTGAGAATATTTTTCTTTCCCCAAGTCCAAAAATGAATTTTGAACCTCGAGCTGAAGAGCAGAGCACCGGTGTTTGTTTATTGTGGAAGAAGAAAGTGGAAGTGGAGTGTCTTGGTGTTTCCGTTGGTGGACACGGTTGAGTTTATTGGTAGAGCTGGTGCAGACATAGACGTAGACAGACATTATAAAAGGAGACGTCTGTAAAACTGTTGACAGGACACCTCCTAACGCAAACAAGGACAATTATTTCTCTTCATAGTGAGGATGAAAAATAAATATTAGCCCAGAAAATCTTCTTTTTTATGCTGGACACGATCGCCTTAAAGGTCCAGTGTGTCAAATTTAGAGGCTCTATTTACAGAATACGGCAGACATGAGCAGAAACTATGTTTTCATCCATGTTTAATAACCTGAAAATAAGATTAGTTGTGTTTTTATGACCTTAGAATGAGTCATTTATATCTACAGCCTGGAACAGACAAACTTAACACTGGATCTAGATTGCAACGTTCACATTTTTAGCTGCTACCATAGTTTTTTCTTCTAGCTGAGAAGGAGAGGATGAGGTGACGGGGTTGCAATCAGGAGCGACACCGCCATTAAAACATACACACTGCATCTTTAAGCTCCTTTGGGCATGCTCATCTGTTGGGTCATATTCTCAGATTTACTGGATCATGTCATGGATTTGCACGTGATTCAATTGATGGATGTGATAGATTTAATAAATTCTGGCCAAGGAGAGATGAAAGGAAGAGTTCATTGAGGAGTTACATGCCACCATCCACTGTCTCCATGAGATGTAGTTAAGTCAGTACTTGCTGACATCACACATTGTCCAGCTGATCAGAGGCCCGTGTGAGTCCACCAGTCTTCAGGTCTTGACAGATGAGTTGTGCTGGTTACTGTAACCTCCAGGTTCACAGTCAGCTCATTAGCCCGAGTGCTCTGCTGCTAATTCAGGCGGGTTACGAACTGGATGCTAATTAATCACACTGACTGAGGCGACCTGGCATGCTACTGCAGACAAAGCAGTGGTGAAACGCTGCTGCCATGGAGGAGGCGGCGAGCACGGCAGAACAAGGGTTACTGTGAACGCTGAGGGCAAAATGATGAAGGCAGAACGACGGGTTCACCAATAATTTTAAAAACATGCAGCCGTCCTCCACTGAGATCTCGTATAAATCCACAGATGCTGCGGTGTGAGTGTCAGCCATACATCAAACACTGAGCGTTCCTCGTGTAGGTGAAAGTTAAATGAATTCTTGATTAACCACCAGCTAAGCTAAATGCACCTCGCTCCGCATGATTCTTAATTAAATAAAATCAACACTTGATTTTGTGCCAAATGAAGATGTTTGTGCTCTTCTTCTTTTTTTTTCTCAAAAGCTTGAAGCATATACGTTTACCCTGCACAACATTTAGTGTTGGCGCGTGGTAACCATGTTCTGCTTGTGTATATTATGATAAAAAGACATTTACAAGTAATATTTATATATTTTTTCTTTGAGTTAAATGCATTTTTAACTCTCTTTTTGACTCTTGTTTTGTTCTCCACCATCTCCTGAGATAGCTGCTAAATGCTGCAACTTTGTCAGCCTGAGAAAACTGAACCAAAACCAAGTTGTGGATGTCACAGAACCAAAACAATGAGCTGAAAGATGCTAAAAAGATGCTGAAGGATGGTAATTATGTTTGGCTCCATCGCTCTGGCTGACCTCTCACATTATGATCCATAATATATGTAAAGATTTTGCTCCATGGAGCTTTAACCTTCTTAAAACTAGTTGTTTTAAGAACCTACAGTAGATTTAGAGACATTAAGAGTGTTGTTTCATCAAGGTTATAACCATCTTCATAGACATAGCAAATGTATCTGTGAGGCACCATAAACAATGGGTTTCTCCATCTGTGACAGTACAATGACTTAGAAATCTATATAAAACGAACAGTTACCTGCAACTGATCAAGTCTGGCTCATGTCAGACAAACTTTAAAAATATCTCAGTTGATATTTGACATTAAAATACATAAAACTTTGGTAAAAGATTAACTGGAAGTTGAAGACGTGACAGACAGTGTGGAGCTGAGCGTGCTCATCAGAGTTACAATGGCTCCCTCTTGAGGGTTTGCTGTGAGGAGACGAGAGAGAGAGAGAGAAACTAGAGGAAGTGTTTTATGATTTGTAAGTGTCCAAATAATGAATATAATACACACATTTAACAAGTAAGTCAAATAAAACACAAATAATATGAAGCCTGAGAAACTCTATCAAGGGTACATCCATTTGTCTTCATCCTCCAGAGTCAATTTATATTCAAAGAACTTTATTTAGTCCCAAACAGTCGAGTTTAACTACATACACATACAGTATTTCTCACATACAGTCAGAAGAACTGCTTTCAAGTATTTCTTTTCAATTTGGACAGTCCCAATAAATGACAATAAATACATCTCTTCTAAGCATTTAATAAAAGTTCAAGGACATCAGGGGACCAACGGTTTAGTTTGACCAGTCTAAAGTATGTTCTCATCAACCCTTTGTATTGTAATAACTTAATTCTTATATTAATGGATTGTTTTTGGGGCCCTTTCCCAATCAGCCTCTTGTGCGTCCTCTAAAAAATCCACTTTATCATACGACATTAAAGCTGTGTCGAGATCTCTCTCTGTTCCTATTTAGGTGTAAGTGTGAGATTAGTGGTGATTCAGATATTATATGGTTATGTTTTGATAATATAAAGAGCCTGTGCAGTGTGTATAAACAATTACCTTTTACTGTTTTTATCCTGTGTTTTATTTTGTTTCATATTCCTGCATATTGATTGAAATTGTTCTCATTTGTTTATTTGGTAAAGATTTGTAGAAGTGACTTATCTGTAGGTTGTTTTATGAGTGAATAAACCAAACTAAAGCTAGTTATAATTATGCAGGTTTGTCACAGACGTGTATCCCATCTTAATATTAAGAATACTGTCATGTTTATCGGTGTGAAACATTAAAAGAATTAAGTAAGTGATGGTACTGTATGTGGAGAGCTGCTGTCTTTATAGTCACAGTGAACACCTGTACAAACACCTACATGTACAGTATCAGACTGTGTAAATATAACTTTGTGTGTGTGTGTGTGTGTGTGTGTGTGTGTGTGTGTGTGTGGTCCCAGGAGCCCTCATTAACACCACAGTATCTTGACTGAAACGAAGCACCAGACAGCTGCATTGTTGATCACATGACAATGAGATGGATGTGTGGGCGAGGCAGGCAGAGCTGTATAAGTGTTTGTGTGTGTGTTTGAAACCAGTATTAGTGGGGAAATCGTGTGGCAGTAATCAAATATTTGTTCCAGACTAATTCATGCGGTATTACTCACCAGAGTCTAGTAATAAAATACTGTTTAAACAGAAATATTCTGCAGGTCACGGGGAGAGCCGGTCTTCATATTTGTACAGCAGATGGCAGCAGATAACAGTCTGTCAGTGTGAGTCAGTACTGTTAGTATAAAAGCTTCAGTCACATGTCACTGTGAACACAAAATAAACACAGAAACACACGAGATCTACTGCTCCTATAATACTATTTATGACAACTGACCACCAAGTTGACCACTACTGCTACAGATACTGCGACTGTTTTCTAACAACTTCTGTTGAGAGAAGAAGAAACAACTCAAGAGCTACTTTTATGATCTTGCTCTTTAATTAATTTGATCTTTTTCAAAGTAATTATACTGTGACGGAGCTCAACACCCGCTGAGAACATACTAAAAAGAGTTGCCCCTTGTCCCTGACTCTGTTGGTGACATTCATGGACTGTATCTCAAGGTGCAGCTGGGGTGAAGACGGTTTGGGAACCTCAGGATCTCATCCATCCATCCATCCATCCATCCATCCATCCATTTATCCATTCTTTTCTGCTTATCCATGGTCTGATCGTGGTGGCAGCAAGTTTAGCAGGGCACTCCAGGCGCCCTTCTCCCGAGAAATTCCATCTCCTTCTGGAGGTTCCTGAGGTGTTTCCAGGCTAGATGGACTGTATGGTCCTCACAACAGGTTCTGCGTCTGTCCCGGGATCTCCACCTAGTTGGAAGTGCCAAGAACACCTCCAAAGGAGGGCACTCAGGGGGCATCCAAATCAGATGTCCGAGCTCCCTCCAGGGGTCCGAGTTTCTAACCCTATCTCTAAGGCTGAGCCCGGCCACACTGGCAGAGGAGGCTCATTTCGGTCGCTTGTATCTGCAATCTCATTTTTTGTTTTCTACCTAAAGCTCATGAGCATAGGTGATGGGTTTGAACGTCGATGGACCCTTCTCCCCCCAAAAGGATTTTAGTTCCAGATCCAGTGCTTTGCGTGAGTCCATCAATATCCAGCTGCTATGGGTCCACAGGGTGGCAGCCCCACGTTGTTTTTGCTGGTGTTGTGCCCCAGCCGGGCCCCAGCCGGGTCCCATGGGCCAAGGCCCGACCACGAGGCACTTGCTGGCAAGCTCCCCTTCCAAGTCTGGCGCCAGAAGGGGGCCATGGTTTCCCTCATCCAGACGAAAGTCCTGCAGCTCCTTGAGTTTCGTTTCATGGAAGTCTTTGTGCATTGCGTTTGGTGTGATCTCTCCCCTGGGACCAATTTGCCTTGGGTGACCCTACCAGGAGCTACTGCCCCGAACAACACAGCTCCCAGGATCCCATAGATATGCAAACACCACCACCACATTAAGGTAGTGATTCTTTGGGGAGGATGCAAAGTAGTTCAAGTATCTCAGGGTCTTTCTACAAAAATAGCATTACCTTTGTTACTACAAATACAGAAACAGAGAGGCTGTTTACGTCACTGCAGAAGTACAAGCTAAAGATCATCAGTTGAGTTTGTGAGAAGGGAAACTTGCCCTTCACAGGAAGGTCGGAGGTCAGAAGCTCTTGTGTAGGTGTTAAGATTCATTGTGTCTCTCAAGGACACATCAGCAAGGCAGAAGCTGCTGGCCGTCACGGACTGTAAACAAACCAATCAATCCAGCTTCAGTGCTGACAATACTACTCACACCCTGCTGCCATGAAGGTGACACATAGAGGAAAGCCTAACTAACAATCTGTTACAAATCTAATTAAGCATATTTCGTATTGTTCTGGAGCAGCGAAACCAGCTTTAAACACGACATGCAACATATTATCAGCATATGGTCAACGTCTCACTGGCAAACAGCTGCTTATTTATTTACACATCCAGTACACATTGAGCAATACTATCATCAACTGGAACTGTTGTAGGCCTACATGTTAATACCGGTGCAATCGTGCGTCGCTGTTGACGTTAGCTACCTAGTTAGCCAGCCTTTTGCTAACATTGCATATCAAAGTAATAACTGATGTAGATTAGCTAGCTAGCTAACTAGCACTTTGCTCTGTAGCTAATGGTTATTGATGTAGATGAGCTAGTTAACTAGTGCTTTGCTCTGTAGCTACGTAGCTAGCTAACAATTATTGGTGTAGATTAGTTAGCTAGTTAGCTAGCATTTTTCTCTGTAGCTAATGGCTATTGGTGTAGATGAGCTAGTTAACTAGCATTTTACTCTGTAGCTACGTAGCTAGCTAACAATTATTAGTGTAGATTAGTTAGCTAGCATTTTACTCTGTAGCTACATAGCTGGCTAACAATTATTGGTGTAGATGAGTTAGCTAGTTAGCTAGCATTTTGCTCTGTAGCTACGTAGCTGGCTAACAATTATTGGTGTAGATTAGTTAGCTAGTTAGCTAGCATTTTGCTCTGTAGCTACGTAGCTAGCCATAAATCAGCCAGCTAATAATGATTCATGTAGATTAGCTAGCTAGTTAGCTTTTTTTGCTAACAACAGGTGACTTAAGATGTGATATGCTTTTATCTTTTAACTATCCTCATGGTTTAGCTGTCTTTTCAGCACAGCCTACTGTAGCACATTTAATGTTGGTTCATCACATGTATCAAAGTCTAGACACTGTAATTCAACCAACTGTTGATATAGAAATATTTATCAGTGATGTTTTAAAGTAAAACATCTTGGAGGGGACCTCAAAGTGTCGCTACAAGTAGGCCGAGTACGACAGTTTGGTCTAGATTCTACATGAAAGGTGTCCAAAGATAAAGAACACTGCCACTGAAGACATGATAACGTATTTGACAGTTTACACTCAGTCCCACGGGCTGATTTTACATCAATTAGCCAGTGTCTACATTAGAGGACGAGAGCACTGAGACTCAGTGAAGGTTAGCAGCTCACCAAAACAAATGTCTTGACTATCAACATCCCCTCAGTGCACGATGCTGTTAACCCCCCGCGGTTCAGGAGGCTGAGCTACTACTCTCCATTTAACTCCCAGACACACACACACACATATAAAAACACACTCGTCTCATTTCTCACATTATGAGAATTCCCTGCAGACACTCATGTATTAAACAACCAGGGAGTTGAATGTATGCATGGGCTGTAATTGGCGGATTATAAATTCCTACACACTGTGGCACTGTTGACTTTGCCATCTCTGATCCCCGAGTGTATTCATTTCAAAGGCCTCTCTCTATTTGTAGCCGTTTTGGTGGTTAAAAAACCACAGTTTAATGTGAGTCCTAAAGCCACCAGTCTGGTGAAATACACACACATTATAATTGGGTCCTTTTTCTTTTTTTTTACACGGCGATAAATTATGCATGAACTTAATGGTCGGGGCTTGTGGCCCCTGCTGATGTGGGAACAGCCAGGGTTTGAAAACTCTGTGGGGAATCAGCAGAGAAAAATAAATATATATATATAATCATTATAATCATATGTGGCTACTTTACTGTGTCCTCGTGATCATTAGATGAAAGTAAGCAGTGTGATTTTTTTTCCTTTCTCACTTTTATGTGTCAGCACGAGCTTAAAAGTTGACGTGTTCCCGCACATGTCGTTCATTTATTCACATTTTTACGGCACCCTGTGCAAAGCGAGTCATGCTGCGTCTGATTTCTTTCAAAGTCATTACTAAGGTGAGAATAAAACTGCAGCTTCATCCGACCAGACAGCAGCTACAGTTAAAACCCCACCAAAGCAGTCTTTAAGTCTTTAGGATCTGGGGAACAGACAAACTTCCCGACATGCAGACACATGCACGCCTGCATGCCGCACATACACATTTTAAATGCGGTTTCAATGCCACAGCGGGGTGGAGAATTAACCACCGGATAAATGCTGTTAAATATTGGCTGTGACAGGTTTTTCTGCTTCACCAGCCACGTTGGCAGGAAACCAACAATTATTCTGACGTCCTATTCGCTTGTAAAAAAAAACAAATTAGATTTGGGTGTTTTGGAGTTTCTAACTGAGGCTGGTGTGAGAAAAAGCTGTTCCCCTCGGATCACAGGTCAACTAAATTATATTTTTCTCCTTTGCATGTCATACCTGTCTCATAATTCATTATGCGTGCCTAAGTCCAAAGACTTTTACAGCTCAACGTGTGCTTACATTGTGAGGAACATGTCTGGGCTTGGTTTGACAATTACGACATTCCTGGTGCCACCCATACTTACAGTGTGGAGAAGGTGACATGTTAGCTGTCGCTGTGTTGAACGGTAGCTCAAGATTTCTGGCTCCAGAAGTGAGTCAGTCCCCATAAGTCAACAACTCACCTGTTCACATTATATTAAGGCTTAAAGTTATGCAGGATTAAGAGCGTGGACGCTTTAAAGGACAGGTGAGTGCGATTAGTCGGGAGGCAGCAGAGGCAGGACTACCAAGATGATGACACCACAAGGAGTTCTTCAGAAACCTGTGGGTGACGTCACAGATACACAGTCTATGATTTGAACACAGAAGCGACATGGATTACAATCTGCAAAACTGTCTTTTGTTTTATAAGACCACTGCCCCCCAAGTGGGAACCACAATGGACAAACCAAACATAGAAACCAGTTGTTTCTCCTACATGCTTGGAAGGGGAGGGTGAGGCGATGGGGTTGCAATCAACAAGTACACCACAAGATACCTCTAAAAGACATCCTGTAAAGTCTGTTTAGAAAATATCTCTTTACCAGAGTAATCAACCCTAATTAATAAACCCTAATTGATATTTTCATATCCACAGTGGATCAGATGACAATATAAAAAGGAGTTCTTAGACACTCAGCTCAGTTCTTCTCAGATCTACAGAGCATCTTTCACTGCATGCTTTCAGGTATCTCGGCCTGTTTTGATTCAGTCTGTTTTCTCTTAGCCACACAATTAGAAAATTGCTGAACGTGCTGTTTGTCGGCTGTTTGATGCCGTGTTGGTAGCAGAGAAAAGTCGCTCCTGAACATCGTGGAGAATCCAGCTAAGATTGAGAGACTGATCTGTATCAAATTACTCAATTTCAGCCTTCAGTGCTTGAGCAGAAACAGACAAAACTCTCCCATTTGCACCTCCACTGGTATCTCCAGTGATGATATTTAGACACATTTCAGCAATAAAAGCCAGAAAGAAAAAGACTTAAAGGTCACAGCTTTCTCAGTGCTCCGTTTTTACAGTAAATGTGCACCTGACTGCTGGCTGCACCGTGCCAGCCTCAGTGTGTTACCACTGTACACACCTCTCTCAGCGAATGCGGGGGATGTCGTTACAGATGAGCTTGCCACCGCTTCGGATTTACCACTTAAACCAATTACTCACAAGGTCATGGGAAGTCCTCACGTTTGAGCGATCGCTGATGAGTTTATCAGGACTCGTCTCCAAGGCGAAGAGCCTCTGAGTCACACAGAAAGAATGAGAAAGTTGCTTTACGGGAATGTTAGCTGAGACACAACAGGACAGTGTGTTAACGGGTATGAATACACTGATCTGCAGCAAGAAGCACATGGTGCTTTATTCAGGTTCGCCTCGTTTACAGCGGTCATGTTAGGACTGTGCGTTACAGTGGGAGCGCTGTACTGTGAAGTATGACCCTCACATGATTTGGATTGGACACACACACACACACACACACACACACACACACACTGGTTAAATTATTTGTCACTTTGATCTTTTTCACATTTGAAGTCCCCTTCAGGATGAATTTTCATAACTTTGGTGATCCATGAAGTTTCCCTCTCGTGCCGCCATCAGGACACATTTTTACTACTTTAAATATTTTGGTTTATAGACAAAGATCTGCACAACTAATGATTTAAATATTTTGGTTTATAGACAAAGATCTGCACAACTAATGACGATCACGGGCTTCAAATGTTTTATGTGTTTAGCTCATAATTGTATGTGTGTCGCATACTTTCATACTTACACTTGCTATTTTGAGTGCATGAATGCATTTATGCTGACTTACACTTGCTATTTTGAGTGCATGAATGCATTTATGCTGTTTTTTAGCATCCGCAGTTGGAAAAAAGCTCAACTAATCGACATCTTAGCCATGAATAAAAAGTGTAATGTGTGTAAAGTGGAAGTTTTTATATCAACACAATGTATTTTCTCAATGAACAACCAGCTAATGAAGGCTTTACATCCCTCAGTGCAGTAGGATTACAGTGACATATAGTATATCTGCATGGAACAGACTTAATTATGCGAGCAAGTGGTACATCGTTAGAAATGCACACACTGAAAACTACATAAAAAAGTACCTATAATGTTTTTATTTTATATTTTTATTGTTTCAACATAATAATAAGGTTGCAGTGTCTTATTAACTAAGAAATAGCTGTTATGCAAGGCAGGAAAATAGGTGGTACTTGCAGTTTTGGGTTAGATATTTTTATAAACTTCAACTTTGCATTAATTTTGGAAACACTCGGTAAGATCTGCAGAGAAAATAGCAACTGAACTACTTTTCAAACTGACCCTGCAGCAGAAATTGCCGTCATTACGGCGCTGCACGGTCGTGTGTAATGACGCACAATGACTGTTTTGGCGAGTGACACAATAGCGGTGATTAAAACGTATATTTAGAGGTGACGTTGGTTCAAGTTTCATTTTTTAAAACCAACACGTTCAACAAAACAACTCTTTGTGATCAGCATTTATCGCTATTTCCCACTTCTTCCCAACAGGTCATCGTGTCGTGATAGGGACTGTTATTCATTCGGGGAAAGTTTGCTGAGCGCGCAGTGATTTATTTATTTATTTTCAGCAGGGACCCAAACCACAGAGGAATCATTAACAGCGTGGAGCAGTTTGCCACATCCTCAGGCCTCTTTATTTTGGTCACAAAGTCATTTTTAAAGGTGCAATGGCGTCCTAAAGACTAAAAACAGGTCGCATTGTACCTGCCTGACAAAGAACGTAGAGATAATCGAGTACTGTAGATCTACAGTGAAAAACCGGCACCTGTTGTTTGCCTTAAATTTACCATAATAAATACAGTATAACTTTTCTAATATTACAGTAAAAGGATGTTAATACTGTTGATTTCATCATATTAACAGTCTGTTACTTAAAATACTACATTATTCTGTATAAATACCCTTAAAGTGTTACTTAAAATACTACATTATTCTGTATAAATACCCTTAAAGTGCTGTATGAATAAAGGTTTTGTCATAAAATAATAGTGTTTTACTGTAGCTTTGCACCTTTTGGCACTAAATAAGTTGGTTTCGAGGAACGTACGAATATCAGCTATGATAAATAAGTGTAATCTGGGACATTATTGTGACCTGCGGGGATGCAGACTGTATCCTGTAATCATAGCATCTCCTTTTTGAATTGTCAAGGAGCTTTTGTTGCGGTCTCTCTCTTCCTGTCCACATTTCATATCACTTTACTGTCAATAAAGACTCAAAAACAACGACTCAAAATCTGCATGAGACCGGTCCAAGTTCATGACATCAGAAAAGTCGATACTGGAGTCAAAACAACTGAAAATGACCTGCGGTTAACCTGACAAGGACCTCTAGTGGCTGTGTGTATTATGTTTTTTGTTTTAGAGCCATAAAACCTCATAGAGGACGGTTAGATCAACAAAGTTTGACTTTTGATACAGGAAATCGCTGTTCATTTCCTGTTTTTCTTCCTAATACATGATATTACAAGAAAACAAAGTCATATCAAAAACAGATACAGTGATATTACAAGAAAACAAAGTCATATCAAAAACAGATACAGAGACAAACAGCTCCAATGGTGAATGATGGACTGATATTTCTCAGTTTACATCCAAGTGTTTGAGTGTCCTTATGTGCACTTCCCCTCATTCTCCTGTGGTTAAGACCCTGTAGTCAAACCTGATGAACATACATAATACATTTTCCTCTTTTTGACAAAACCTGCGACAGGCCAGCAGACAAACAGAGCACTAATGATTGTTGTTGCTTAACTTCCAAACCCATAATTTGGGGTTTTGAGTTACACTTTTGTCCCTGCAGGAGTGAGCTCACAGCACCTGCTCGGGAGAGCATCAACAAAAACCGTGATGCAGGAAGTGCTTTATTATTAGCCCGCTGGCTTTTGTTTCTGTGTTTGCTCAGTGACTACATGGTAGACTATGAGGTGAGTAATGGAGGTTTGTTTGCTGAGAGGGTGTACTGAGCACGTCAGCAGAAAGAAACAAGGGTTGGCTTTCATGAATCAAAGCTTTATTCCTCTTTGTTTTAGGGTTTGATAGCATTGAAGCTTGGATCTATGGACAACAGTGTTGGTTTGTTGGTTAACCACTTTGTTCCAGACTGAAATATCTCACCAACTACAGGATATAAAGCCATTAACCACTGTACAGACATTGATGGTCCCCAGAGGATGAACCCTACAGACGCTGACTGTTCAGAGTGAAATGTCTCAACAACTGTTGGATATATTATCATGAAACTTTCATCAGCCTCAGCTGTAGTTTGTGTTTGGTGCTAATTAGCAAAGACTGCAGTTCCTCTAACGTCCACTTGAGGCTGGCTCCAGAAGTGAGTCAGTCTCCATAAGTCCCCATGTTCAAATGTCCAACTTCACAGCAGAAATAAACATGTTTACAGCCTGGTACAAAAAACTGTTATGGTCTCTGTAGCTAATTTCCCCACATCTTTGCCTATATTTCGATTTTTGAGCTTCATAACAGCTCTTCAGAAACCTGTTGGTGACGTCACGGATACATTGTCTGTGTTTTATACAGTCTATGGTTAGCAGTTTTGATGTCTAACAAACATATTAAGTGGAACATGTAAATAGTCCAACCTCATCAAGCTGCTATCATGGCTGTAAAGTCTTTGTCTTTTTATCTTTTTAAGTTCAAGAACAAAAACTTAAAACTTGGAAGTCAAGCGTCGTCCTCTCCTCTTAAAGATAGCTGTCTATTTTTAGTGGGATACTTCTCAAAGATAGTTTCCCATTACTCCTCACTGATATATTCAGCGGTTCCTAAATACCCATCAAACGCTGTGATTGAACAGGAAATGAATACAGTCCGACCTGCCATATTGTGCTTGAATAATTCAGGCTTTCATTTGGGGAGACCACTTGCAATCAATCAGCGGCAGGAGAGACGGGACATCCCTATTATGAAATGCAAATTCTTGGATACTTCATTTGATCAGTCTGCTGTATGCTGTGAACATGGATGGCATGTTTGCTA
Organism: Larimichthys crocea; assembly: GCF_000972845.2. Classification (NCBI taxonomy): domain Eukaryota; kingdom Metazoa; phylum Chordata; class Actinopteri; family Sciaenidae; genus Larimichthys; species Larimichthys crocea. Next base: position 35,145,335 of record NC_040023.1, read on the forward strand.
ACAGGCTTATTGAGAGCACCAAACCACAAAGACAGTGTAGCCCTGATTAAAATGTCTTCCCATCCTTATCACAGCTTGGATCTCATTATATAATTGTGTAGGCCATTGTGTTTCCTGGTCAGCGAGCATACTAACTAAGAGGGAGAGCGGAGGGAAATCCACTCTCACCTCATTAGGATGCAAGTGGGGCTGAGGTCTCGGATGGATGTGAAGGCTTTTGTTTGTGTCTGAGTTGAAGTAGGACCCATTTGTCCCGCTGTCTCAACAGGGACACAGGAGTTTAATAGCTGGAGGTTGACCCAGTTGCCTTGTCTCGCCGGCGTTTGTCTCTGAGAGCGACTGCGAGTGAAAGAGAAAATTGGGGGTAGAGAAGAGGTAAAAAAAAAAAAATGGAGGAACTGCGGTATGCCCCCTCTTTTGCACTGCTGAGTGATGGGACAGCTGAGAGCAACTGCGTGGCAGCAAAACAAACCCACATTTTCTCACTGCTTTCACTGCAGAAATAGAACAGCAGCATCCATGAAGGCATGTGCAGCAACTGAAGCTAACTGATGGGCAGGATGCTGCTGCAATCCTACTCCCATTACAAGCAACCCTAAATATGTCATACAAGAGATGTGAAAGAAACTTTTCATCACGCATGAACAAAAACTAAAATTTTGTTTTCATTTGTTTTCTGCTCTGATTATCTCGTTGGCAGCAGCTGAACATTTTGACCTCAAAGTTGATGTTAGAAGCAGAAAAATGGGCAAAGGTCAGGGTTTTGTGGAGGCAGTGTGATCTTTGGGCAATGTTCTGCTGGGAAACTTTGGGTCCTGCCATTCATGTGGATTTTACTTTGACATGTACCACCTACCGAAGCATTGTTGCAGACTATGTCCACTCTTTCACGGAAATCATGGATCTTCCATGATGGCAGTGGCCTTGCCAGAAAGCAGAAACGGTTCAGCAACAATGAGATGAAGGTGCTGACTTGGCCTCCAAGTTCTCCAGATCTCACCCCAATCAAGAATTTGTGGTATGTGCTGGACAAATAAGTCCGATCCAGGGAGGAACTTGTGTGACTTAAAGGATCTGCTGCTCATGTCTTGGTACCAGATACTACAGCACACCTTCAGAGGTCTAGTGGAGCAAACGAGGGACCAACAACTTGATCGAATATTGGGGCATTCATTTGGAGGCCAGAAGCACGACTGCACATAAATGATAATGATAATGTTGCTCTGTTTCTGTTGGATGTGTACTTGTACTTGCTGTTTGCTGACGTGCTACCCATACCAACTTTATAAGGCGGTCGTATGTAATGGTTTTGTACGTGTCAGGTTGTTTTGATGGTTTGTGCCCCCTAGATGCCAAAATTTGATTAAAGCAGCTTTAGGTAAAAGTAGTAATATTTTATTGTTAAGAAAATGTAAAATTCATGAATTTAAAACTTTACTTACATAAAAGTATTAGTATTAAAACATGCTAATGTATTGTAAAAGTAATCTTTGACCATTTATTTACTTTTGCTTAAAAGCAGTCAAACTTATGTACATTACATCTAGAAATACTGGAAATAACTTCCAAAAAATACAAAGGACATGACCTTACTGTCCTCAATGAACTGTTTTTATTTAGATTTTGGAGATTTTTATACAGTTACAGATATGAAAATAATGCTACAAACTATCAGTAGAAAGCCTCCTGAAATGAAAATAAACAAACTGAGCTTGAGTAAATGTACTTAACTTGGCAGCACTAGTGAGCTCTATAAATGTGTGAATCTTTAAACACACAAGGACACAGCGCCTTGTTATCTGCCATCCTACTGCCTTTATTTCACCGCCGCCATCAGGAAGTGTTGTTGACATCCTCGAGACATTTATTACCTTTTTAACTCCGTGTTTTACAACCTGTTCCTTCCTCTTATATGTTGCTGGTAATTTCCTCCTGCCGTGCCAGAAAGTTCATCTTATCATATTTCAGGTTATCATATCAGTCCACAGGTTGTCCTCGGGGTGTTTTTAGAAAAAAAAGTGTTGTCAGCTCTCGAATGTAGATGTCAAATAAAGCTCTACGCCGCCTTATCAGTGCCACGGCTCGTAGAAACGCCAACATGTGACGAGACAAAAGGATTCAAAACAGAGGAGATATTCTGTCAGCATTCCCAGATTTGGTTTGAAAGCGTCCTGGGAATACAGAGAAAAGACCTAAAAATGTCACATTCTGTGTCATGCTTCAACATGTGGTGTGAAATCCTCTTGGCAGCGTCGGTGAGTTAAGGTTAGGAGGGGAAAAAACACTGAAATGCAGATGTTGACAATAGCTGATGGGGGATTGTTCACTAGTAGGTTTTTCCTTCCCAGAACTGCTTCTGCCCACGTGTTTGTCCGTCAGTCAGCGTGCAGGGCCTGCAGCAAAGACTTCCTTCAGGACGAGGATACACCTGCTCTGGTTGAACAGGTCGTGTTGTGCCAAGCACGTCATGGCCGTTCCCTGTGGGGGGAGCCTATTGTGCTAAAAAGCTGCTGAACTTGTAGAATGCTATCCAGTTGTCAAGACACACTGTCACATGCTGTTCTGTTCTATTGTTTACTTTTCTCTGTCTGTATGAATGTCACGAGGTGCAGCTCACGGCTACAAAAGAGTCTGAACCTGTAACATGTTCTCAATCGTGGCTCCTAAACAGTTCACACATGCAGCTTTACAGTTAAGGTGCAGTGTGCATCATCTTTATTACATTTTAAAGCAACATTACGTAGAAATTGGTAGTTTCAGAGTCGACAACTTTGCTAACAGCCAAACATCAAGCAGGTCATCAACACAAGACATAGCAACCAGCTAATATTACTGACTAGTCAACTAGCCCAGCTCGGCTTCTTGCTCGTTCACTCTCTCCTTTTCTCTTCTTAGCTTTCTCCGTCAACGTCCCCTTTGGTCTTTTCTCCTCTGTCATTATGTCCATAGAGGCTGCTTGGCCTGGTTTCATTGCCCGCTTGCCCAGCTCCGGTTCTGGCACAACACTGGCTCCACTCCCCGTCAGCATTCCCCCGTGTCCAGAGCCTGAAAACCATTATTACATTACATTGCATTTAGCAGACGCTTTTATTCAAAGTGACTTACAGAGGAGGACAAAACCAGTAACTAACAGAAGCTATAGCTGGCAGCAGTTTACTTCACTGCCTATCAGGAAAATCACAGAGAGCTGAGGACAAAATATGATCCAGTTTCACCAAAAATCAGTGAAATAGTTGGTGGTGTGTGACTTAAAGTGTTATGTAATTCTTGCGGGTGATCGTACCCGGAGCCCAAAGTTACATAGTGTGAGAACAGATGTATGGGGAACTCATTCCCCTGTCCACACATCAGTGTTGCATCAAAATGTGCTAATATGGTTAATATAAAGAAAAAGATTGGCAGCCTCTGTTGGTGGCGCACTGAGTTGGAGCAAAATATAACAAAACAGGAAATAAGTGCTATTTCGGGAGTCTTTCTGCAGAAATTTAGACTGAATTGTTATTCACTTCATACATTTTAGCCAAACATTGTCTTCAAGTTAGCCACTTTTTTGATAGGCAGGTTATTTTGTTTTGTTTTGTTTTGTTCTACCTAGTCAGTAGTGAGTGACATATCCGTCCGGGCGGTGATGCCATATTCAGCTTTTTTTTTTTTGTTGCTGTTTTTTTTTTTTTTTATAAATGCAGCTTGCTAGCTTTGTAGGAAGATAACATCCTCTTTCTTAATCCTGCCTACAAACGCTCTGATTGGTGGATTGTTTGTTCAGCTGGAGGAAACAACAATGGGCACAACACCAGAACTTTCTGATTCACTGTACAGATGATTCTCTACAAGGGTACATGGGATATTCTGAGAAACACCAGCAGTGCAGACTACCAAAAAAAACACATACTGATAAAAATGCTACAAATATCACTGTTAGAAATGTTAAAACAACAGTACAGTAAATTAACTGTAATCAATCTATCACTGAGCATTATTATTTTTCCTCCCTTCTAATTCCACTTCCTGTTTCTGTGTCATTTACTTTCCTTCCATTCATGTTTTTTCTCCATGATATACACTCAGCTGGAAGAAAGAAAAACTTCCCCTGAAATCCCCAGACTGAAGTTCCTGTAGCGTGTTTGACGGGCAGATAAAAAAAGCTTTCACATTTTGGACTCATGCCAGTCATTGCGTAAAAAAAAAAAAAAGATTTTCAAAATAAAGCGTTTTGTGTGCATCTGTTTAGTAATCAGGTAATCAGCACAGTGATTTAAGGGGCGCCACTGAAACGCTGCTCATGCCGAACAAGGCGTCATCTGTCTTTTTCCTGTGGTTTCAGGCGCAGGTGAAGGTGGACACTGGCTACTTTTGAAGTCTCTGCTTTCAGTCCTCGCTGTGTCTCTGAGCTCAGGGGGCCTCGCTGCAGCATATCAAACGCTGCCCAACGACAAAGCTACTTTGTGTTTTTTTTTTTTTTTTTCATGGCCACAAAGATAGATTGCTAATGAGGCTCCAGTCTCGAAGCTCAGATCTGACTTTGGGACTCTTGTCTCGGGTTTCAGCTCGCATTGCAAAAAAAAAGAAGAGAGACTTTATCAGACTGCTCTCGTTTCTCCAAGTGAAGCTTAAAAGGGATTTTTAAACCTTGAGTGGTTTCTCTGAATAAAATTAAAGACACAAAATGCATCAGTGCTGAATTTGATCTTTTTCGGTTACCTTTGTTGTGCATATTGTTCCAGAAATATTAATGCAGGCAACATAACTTTAAAGAAAATGTCATGTTGACATGTTGGAGAAAGTTGATTTCTTTGTTGGGAGTCAAATGTGGTTGTTTAATATTGATGAGCAATCTTAAATTAGTTATTATGTTAGATTTTATTTATTAAAGACGGCTGCTGGTATTTCATTTTCCATTTTGTATCATAATTAGTAATATATTTAGTTTTACTGTAATGTATCATGATGATTTATTGAAGTGTAGATACATAAATGTGTTTGTGGGACAAATTTAAATGTAGAAACAAGCAAACAAAGTCAAAAGAGTTACCTGTTGACCTACAAAAGGGGGAAATTATTTGTACGTGAGAACAAAAGACAGACTTTAATGTTGGAGGAAATGTGTCTGTAAATAAAAGCGGGTGACAAACCGGTTTGCAGAGTTGCAGTTCAATGTAATCTGTCTTCACAAAGACGTGCTTTGTCAGTCCACCAGTCGGGTGCACATTACAAGAGCTTTACACAATAATAATGTGAGTCTGAGTAATAAAACACAATCAAACCAACGCCGCTGCAGTAAAGACTAACTTTATAATGTTTTGTTTAGACAGTCAGAGTTTTTATTGAAACCTGAACTCAACATAATGAGCTCCTCAGGTGCAGTTTATTCTCGGCTATACAGCGTTTGATACAGAATAGAGTTGGCGTTAAGACCAACTAAACCAAGATCAAATCAGCACCAAGACCAGAATGTTTTGAGACTGAGACGAAACCAAGACTTTGAAGGGTTGAGTCCAAGGCAGGGTGAGACTGAGACCAGACAGTATAGCCTACTTAAGTAGCAAATATTCAGTAAATCTCTTTGGGTGAGGCCTGGTCCCAGTCATTTCAGTTCGGATTTCATTGCAGGATTTACACTCTGGACGCTGTTCTGTAGATTAAGGAGGTCAACTTTCATTGACTGCATGTGAAAGTGGATGAGGAGGGTTGACATTAACAGTACCAAAAATTTCATATAAGCCCAGAAAGTTTTAGCTCCAATCACAGAGATGACGTCAACAAATAAAGCAGACAATGCAGTGACTAGTGATTAAAACAAAGAGAAAATACAACAAATGGAGACTCGTTCTGTCACAGAGGTTACAGCTTGATAAAAACAAGTGGATGGAAACACACTTTATGACTGCGACAAAAACCAGCCATCTGGACATGCTTCATACTGTTAGACAGTGTGTTTACATTACGCTTTATCTCTGTCATTCCTGAAGCTTAGCCACATTTGTTAGCACAAGCTTCACCATTTTGGAAACACCCACGACAAATGTGTGCTGATGCATCTGTGACTAAAAATGTTGATGAAAGCGAGTAGGTCCAAATGTCAAATGTGAAAACTCAGAGGAGGTGCTGCCCGCTCCATCGGGACTTGGGAACCAGATGGTGGCCGGATCAAGTCCAGCACGGACCACAGTATGGAGGATGGACTGGTAGCTGGAGAGGTGCCAGTTCATCTCCTGGGCACTGCTGAGGTGCCCTTGGGAAAGTCACTGAACCCTTAACTGCTCCCAGGGCATCTGGGTACCAAAATATGGACCAGTACAGGTTATTCATACTCAACCCTGGCTATGTTAGTGTCATTATTTTCAAACCACAACCACAGTTTTAAGTATTTGGAGAGTGTGCTCTGTGGAATAATCACAGACCTTGAAGATGAACTCATTAGGGCAGCAACATATCCATGTAGGTCAGTCAGTTGTATGAAGGACAGAGCTAATTACATGTAAAGGATAGAAGATTACTCTGCTTTAACTGAGCTGTCAGTCTTTTCTAAGAAGATCAGATGAATTCACAAGGACGACCCGTCGGCTAAGCCACAGGCTCAGAGAGTGGTCACAGTTTAATGGAGGAGGGTCAGTGTGAAAGCAGGAATTTAAATGCTTTACAGCAGAGCTCCAGTAATAAAAAAAAACCTAATTATCTGACAGATTAATTAATGATACAAAATAACTTGAATGCGAGAGAGGAAAAACATATGTCTGACAATATTTATCATGATGTACACAGTACATGGTGTTCCCACATGCTGATAGGCAGGGAGGTTATGCAAAAAAAAAAAAAGACATGCAAGGTTTAACCGAGAGTAAAAGGAGCTCGAACAAAAGAGGAATGTGGGAGAGAAAGTGATAAGAGGCTTAACGTTGGCTCAGTGGCAGTGCGTGCTATGTACAGTGAATTTACTGCCATATGGGCCAAAGAGAACAGAAAGAAGGGAGGTGGTGCAGCGAGTTCTTACTGTACTTTAACCTGATAACCATCAATTGTTGTAAATTCTTCCAAGGCAAGCTTAATCAACCACAGCAGATACTTGTTTTTTTCTACCAGGTGAAGGGTGTATTTTATCAAGGAAATAATTTCTAACTTTTCTACCATAAAATAAGATTTTAAATCCTGTTGATGTTACACTGACCTGAAATCAGATGAATGGTGTCTCTGTCATTCGTACGTCTTTTCTCACATTATGTAACTTCTTCGGGTTCGTAGAAGTACGTAATGCTTTACAGCACTAAGTCACGCACCAACACTGATTTTGGTGAAACGAGAATATGAGAACTGTAGCTGCTGTTAGCTAATGTCACCTCAGTTTGTTAAAAGACTGTGAGCTCAGTGCACTGTGTTTGGAGAGTGGAGCCGGTGTCGTGCTAGAACCAGAGCCGGGTGAGCAGGCAATGTAAGCAGGAAAGGTAACTAAGTACAGTAGAAAGTAAGTACAGTAAGTAAGTACAATAAGTACATTTTATTGTACTTATGCATTGCACTTTTGCACTTTGAGGCAAATATTATGTATTATATTTATTTGTAACTTCAGTTACTTTGCACAATCAGATTTTTGATTAAAACTATAATAAACAATTATAATATGAATCCATCCAGCAGTACATAAAGTGATTATATTTAGTCCCACCTTTACCAGCTGCAACATTTAAGTGATATATACATTAATGCATCACTAATTATAGCCAATCATTCTTCTTCATACTTTTGTACTTTTGCTGAAGTAAAGGTTTGAATGCATGACTTGTAACAAAGTATTTCTCCACTGTGAAGTTGCTATCACTAACTGACCTCTGACCGATAATTGCTGCACTAAATTTGTTTACAAGGAAGTTTTCTAAATCAGGTCCTGGAGCCGGTTTCACTTGTTCTCAAGTCATCACAAAGTTAACTTGCAAAATGATTTCCCCCTTTGAAGACTGACACATCTAACCACTGAAGTTAAATATATCATTTGGCTCCCTAAAGTTAGTCACAGCTCTTGATGTGATTTTGTGTTTTGTTGCAGATGTTTCCCCCGCAACCAGTTTACACAGTTGGGAAGTGTTAAAGTTTACTAGCTAAGACATTCCTCAAATTTAAATGTAGTTAAAGTATCTATAGGACTAGTTACTACAAACTCAGCAATGTGTTTACGAATAGTTAGTGGAGAGAAGGCGTGTTACTGAGGGCACCATATGTGCCGAGTGAGCATGACTTTAATTTATTTTGATTTATGGCTCTGAGGGCCAGAGGACGTAACCCAGCTCACCCCAACTCCCCCTTTTCCCCTCCCCCCTTCCCCTTAAAGTTTTACACCGTGTAGGAGTTGTGGAGTCTGGTTCTCATAGAAAACCAGCAACCCGATCGTTCTACTCCACACCCCGGCCTCTGATGCAGCAGCAGGAGGACAGTTGATAAGATTTCCGATGGGCTCGAATGTTGACTTTTTTTGGTTCTTTTCAAAGATAATGGGGTTAATCTAGGGTCACCGTAAAGCTGACAAGACAAAGTGTAGCTTCTCCATCTTCAGATGTGAGACCCCCGAGGCCATCCTGGAGACTGTGACGTAGATAAGGAACATGCCTGCGCACAGACGGGCCGTGAAAACCCAGACTCCGAATCAATCCTTTCTTATCTGAAACTTCTGCTCAGCTGTGGGGCAGATGGTCCCCAAACACACAGCACCCTTCAAAATATCTCAAATCAGTGTAACCAGGCAGAAAACTTCAGCTTCATAAAGCTTCAGGCTCCTGCGGTGAAGAGCCAGCTCTGATTACCATGGAAATCGAGGCAGATTGGGAAGCTCTGGACCGGCGAGTCAGGAGTGTTAATCATGGAGGAACATCAATATAACAACCCCCCCGCCCTCTCCTTCCTCACCACTGCTAAAAAGGGCCTGGTTCATTATTCAGTCTTTCTTTGCAGTTAATGAACTCCGAGTTGAGACTCCTCATGTTGTGGCTGTTTAAATACCTCTGTCAGTGTTATTGCCAATATCAGGGGAGTCGTGCTGTTTATACCAAGAGGAGGTCAGCGGCGGTGAGCATCATTACACGAGGAGAGAGGAACAACAACAACACCAGTGAAGAACATCAACGCCCCTAATTTAGAGGTGGAATAAAATGCTGTTGTTTAGGTTTCACTGCAGATTAGATTACGGCCCAATGTGAGTCCAATAAGAACAATTTGATTTTGAGGTGAAGTGGCTCATTGAGAGCAGCAGCAGTATATTTGGTGTCTCAAGAGGCTCAAGAGGAGAGGACAAGAAATCTTATCAGCAACGTAACGTTGGACTAAAAGTCCTGGAGCTGGTGTACGGTTAAATTTAGCCTAGTTATGTAACACAGTTAACTACACAACCATTAGCCTAAAAGGACCAACTGACAAAATTAACTTTCTAACTTGAGAGTTGTTAGCATAATTGGATATTTCCCAATCGTTCTTCCACATACGTGTACATATACATACAAACATAAATCTATTAACAAAGCAAAGTTATGTTTACATTTACAAAACGGTTAGCAGTTCATCTGAATTTAGCGATAAGCCCCAAGAGGCCGTGGTTTACAGTTATTTTAAAAGTTAGCTGTGCAGCTAACTAACCCTAACTCAGCTAACAGCAGCTAGTTAGCAGCTAAAGTAACAGTAAAAAGCTGTTATGTTGCTAAGCTAACAAACTACAAGATAGAAAAATGCAGGAAATGCTACGCAATGGTTGGCTGTGAAGAACCAAGTAGTAATATTCTCACCAGGACCGTTAACTACTACTAACTGTAGCTGCCGTTAGGTAGTTAGCTCAGTTAGTTATGCAGCTAGCCGGTCCAAACTGAGCTAACGGCAGCTAGTTAGCAGCTAAAGTAACAAGCAAAGCTATCTGTCCATCAGGAACAGCTAAAGAGTGGCACGATGTATCCTTTATTTGGCTAATACTTGTTGCCACAAGAGTAGGGCAGATTGTGTCTTTGCCCTTTTTTGTTGTAGTTTTAAGTGCTAAGCTAACAAGCTACAACAGAAAAAATGTTGCACAGCCGTTGGCTGTCAAGAACCCAATATGTCATTGCTAAGCCGTTCCAAGGATAGCAGTATTGGAGACCCCCTGATGTCCTCCAGAACCACTAACTACTACCAACTGTAGCTACCGTTAGGTAGCTACAGTTCAGTTAGTTATGTAGCTAGCCGTCCTAACTGAGCTAACGGCAGCTAGTTAGCAGCTAAAGTAACAAGTAAAGCTATCTGTCCATCAGGAACAGCTGAAGGGTGGTGTTAGGCATAGTATAACTTCTATTGGACTAATAGAAGTTGCCTTCTTTGGTTGGGTTAGTGCAGCTAGTTAACTCAGCTAGTTAGCTAGCCAGCTGAAGCTAATGGCAGCTAGTTAGCAGCTAAAGTAACTGCTAACACAAGTAAAGATCTGTCCATCAGGAAACTTTTATGCTGCTCTGCCTGACCTTTTGTTGATTTGGTAAAAATATTTTCAAAATTTGATTCAGTTTTACCAAAATAATTGGATAAAGTGCTTTATTTGTGGTCTGATGAACTGTAAACTCATCAAATTCAGTGCCCCAGTTATCTATTTCCCAAGCTTAGTCGCTGTAGCTTTCATATGCCGTCCAACACAACAGCAAGAGGACGAGGCTGTGCTCATAAGCACAGTGTGCTGCCCAGTCTAGACAGACCTCCCAACACTTTTAGTGCTGTGCCAGCTATTTGCCCCTCGGCTGCAGGCTTGCTGCTGAAAGTTGGCCAATCAGAGGACCTGAAATGGCTTGTTTCAGACAGAGGATGGAGTGAGTGGCTGCATAAAGAGAGAGTATAACATGAATGAGGATTTCTTTGAACTGTGAATCATGCAACGCTAATCTTGTGGAGACAGAATAAAAATATAGAGCTGGAAATGAGCATAATATGACGTTTTAATGGTTCACTTTTAGCAAGTCACTCACTTGAAACTATCTTGTAGTAATTAAATTATGAATAGCTTGTGCAACCCCATCTTAGAGAATCAGCATGACTCAAGAGGTTATCAGGACCATGATATGTGGTTATAAAATGTCTGAATCCCACATATGACCTCGACTACATTTCATTTCTCTGCCCCTCCTGGACCTGTACACTATCTCACGAAGCAGACATGCAATTAAAATATCTTGAGAAAAGACACGCTTTGTGAGCCCTTTTTTTTTTTAGTTTGGGAAATTTATTTCAGGAGTGAGAGAGAGAGACGTTTAGGTGAATCGCACAGTATCTGATTTGAATTTGAATTATCACACAGAGGGCAGAGTGTCTAGACAAAACAACCGTCCTAAGTCTTTAGTCACTAAAGAGCTTCTGACAAGTGTATAAACCTGCAACAGATGCATTGAATAATTTAGGAGGCAGAAACTACACACTCTGGTGACATTTGACCTTAAAGTCTCATGCTGCAGTTCATTTAAAGTGCGATGATATGCAGAAACATCTTTTCTTGTTAATACAATGTTGATGCTTCCATATTTGAACTAAAGGTCTAAAATTGGACATTTGAACATGGGGACTTATGGAGACTGACTCAGTCCCAAGTGGACGTTTGAGGAACTGCAGATTTTGGCACTTCTGCATTGGCTTCACTAACAAAAATAACAATAACATAAATAACAATCACAACATTTTACCGCTTCCTTTTCTTTGCCAAATTGCAACCCAGCAGGTTCCACCAACATTTGACTGCCAAAATATAATTATAAAACATTTGTATATCACGGTATTCACTGCAACCACTTCGGCTCTAGTAGCTTCTTTGGCTGCCATTTTCACAATGCTGGTGGTCCCTTTCTTTTTGCTACGTAGCCGAAATGGTAACCATTGAAAGTGTCCAGTGTCCAACACTGCACTATCCAGTCCCTCACAGTACACTGCATTTTGACAGTGTGAACACACTTATGTACTTAAAATAGCAAGTGTAAGTCTGTAGTATGTGGAGTAGTACTACTTTTTTCCCATCATTATGTTTCAACCACTGATATTCTAAATATTTGAGCATTTCTGTTAAAGCTTGTTCCGTGGTTAAGAGGTTTGTGGCTTCTTACTAAATTGTGTTTTTAATGTCAAATTCAGCAGACCACGTAACACTTGCTGGTTCCACAGTGCACTGAATTTGGGATCCTAATTCTTTCAACAAATTTGGGGCCTCTCATCTGTCGATTGGTGAAACTCCACTGAGTCCTCTGCTCACCACGAATTTCCCCATCAGTCAGTATGCGAACATAAAGCTTTGCAGACCGCAGCCTAAAGCCACCATAATCCCTCATGCCTAAACAAGACCAAAGACAGATTTCACAGGCTTGTGCCTCACAATACCCAGACTGGATGGGGGACACAGCTCTTTGTGGGCCAGATTTGTGTCTGGACATGGGCGCGTTATGGACGTTGTGTGGGTGTAGCTGTGTAGCCAAAGGTTCAAGGTTCAAAATTGGTAGATAGAATGAAAAAGTAATTTGCCCATCATCGTGTGCATGCACCCACGCACATATACTGATTCCCCCCTATTCCCATTCCAGCTGCCGACAGTCACTCAGAGAGTGAGAGGTGAAAGAGCAATCATCACCTCCACAATGAGGCTTTCACACAGGCTGAGCTGAGGAATGTCATTGCATGAGCGCTGTCGCCCATCCATGGCGGAAAACACTGTTGCAGCACACAAGTGATGCCTAATAGTTTAAACTGTTCGGATAAAACAACATTTTGCCGTGCATGGTGTCCAAGTGACTGCTGATGTAAAACTTACAGTTTGACAGATATTGGTGCAGATTATTTGTATTATTTACAATAGTCCTAATTTTGTCTTTGGTATTTACACTGAAAGTGTTGCACTGGTGCTTTGATACACTATCTTTTAAGGACTTTGCAACTGAAAACCCAAACACTGTGAACAGAAACATAAAACAGACATTGCAGATCATGAGTGAGCAACTACACGACCCAACAGTTCCCTGTACTGTATGTATAGATGGCTTAAGTTAAAGAAAAGTTTCATTTGATGCCTGATGGATGTCCAGGACTGAAACACTAATGTATCTCTAATAAAGTAGTAGTCTGTTTTGGCTAATGTGGTGTCCACCAAAAAATGTAGTAGAAGTTGAGCCAGATCTAACTTTCTGCGACCGCCAATCAGACGCTCAGATGCAGACCAGTCAAACCTCCACAGTCGGCTCTGTCTCTGAAACTGAAACTATCTAGGTGGATTCATCGACTAAACTCTGATACTCTACTTGTTGTGTTCTGACTTTGTTTATCTCGTTAACCGAGCTTCTAAATCTGAGCCTGACTCACAATTTATGGTGCAAAATAGAGACACAGAGAAGTTTCATTTGGTTTGCGTCCGATGGATGGAGAGAGAGCATTGGTTGAGAGACATACAGTAGACAGTGAATGAGAGTGAGAGACTGCTGGCCTCGATAATGCCGGTTAACCAGTGAAATAAAAAGTTATTTGCTGATTGTTTCACAGTGGTTACGCTCAGCACAAATAGACACAACCCCAGCAGCCTAAGTAAACCTAAGTAAACTCTGACTAGAAACACAAGATATATGTTAGTGCTTTAGTAGCATTAACTAAACTCAACTAAAACTAAAACCGTGTGGAATCAATTAGAGAGACATGCATTGCAAAACCAACCCAAAGTCTTTTGGACGGTGACGTGGAATTGACTGGAAATGATGTACAGTATGACATTGCTTGGGACAGGGTAAGGAGGTTGATGTAAGGGGAATACGTTTATTAATGGCTGTTCAGGAAGGTACTGAGGCCTCCTCCGATCTTCATCGAGAGACTAGCCTAAACCAAACAACCCTTGAGATGTTAGACGTGAACCCCCATCTCTGGTGTCCTGGTTCTGTGCTTTGTACACAAAGCCACCTGCTCCAGCCTCCTCCCTGTAACTTCTGTGTATAAGGATATCATATTCCCCACCATGAATACCTTGAAAGAAAGTGTGGGCCATCTGAAGGCTTATTGGCCAGCTTTTCACCCCACCTTTGAGTGTGGCCGTTCAGAAGTGTAAACCCTTTAGCTTTCAGAGGTGGTCAAACCTAGGTTGGTTTCAAGTATACGAACGCCTTTAACGGTGCACACATGCAGGCATCCTCCTCCTCATCAAAGGCATCCATTGTGTTGCAGTACCAACCAAAACTAACTGAGGTCCACCTTGGCAAGGGCTGCATAAAATGGGCGTGATCGTTGGTTGCAGAACGTTAAAAAGAAAAGGTTGGATGCAGACAACTCCAATTCATAAGAAAGATGGGAATGGGATTAGAAAGTGGTTCTTTTAACGTAGACTCTTCTGCTTGTTTGTTTCTTACTTCCAGGCCGGGATATGAAAAATCAGCAACACTAACAGAAAAATATCTTTGAGGAATAACCGCATAAACACTGAACATTTTTGTCTGTTTTTTCCTGTGTTCGTTTTGCCACAGCTCACTCTCTGTCTCCATGGATCCTAAGGATTAATAAAACCAGCTTCTCTTCTCTGCACCAAAGAAAACAGGAGGGCACTTCTCTGGCTCCTCAAACAGCGTCTCCTCCTCCTCCTCCTCCCACGTCTCCCCTTGCAGGTGGCCCCGTTCGCTACTTTGAGCGAGGCTGCAGGGCTACGGGAGGAATTCACATGTAAATAGGCCACTCGCTCTCAATAGACTGGGGGAAGAAAAATGAATCCCGTCATGATAACCTTGCATAATAAGCAGGCTAAGGCGTATGCATATATTGCAGTGTCCCCTTTTTAAGTACACAATGGGATAAATCTAAAAACTCAGCAGAATAAAAAAAAAACCCTCTGGAGGTGGATTTAAAAGAAAGTGAAGCCGTGCAGTTTGACACAAACATTACTCTGTCATGGCCGTGGTACAGACAAAAAGAAGCCTTGTGGTATGCAAGTACCTCCTTCTACCAACAGCATCACAGCAGAACATGTCAAAAGAAGTCTGAGCATGCATGTGCAGCGTGTTAACAGCGTGTCAAGGTCAACACAGGAATTTACATATTGTCTCACACATACAGTACAAACCCATCTATGCACTCACGTTCACGTCTTTCTCGTCTCACACTTACGTTGACCTTATTTTACAGCGAGGATCATTTGAATTTCTCTTGAAAGCATCTCAAGGTTCTTTCTCAATGAAAATCCATATTATTTTGTGATATTCAACAGCTGCAGCTTTAGATTAGACACCTCTGTGGCTAACGGCGGAACCTCAGCATCACATTGTGGGCACAATGCTGTTTTAGTTCGTTCTCCACGCGACTTCAAACCCCAACAGAAACGTTTTTGCCTGCCAGACTTTATTAACTTCATCTGATTTGGTATTTTTTCTGGTTTACGCATTCCTAAATATGAGAACTGTTTTCCTATTGGCTGTTTTTACAATCTGAGGTTTGCACAGGGTGTTTTATTTTGAAAAAAAAGGAAAAAAGACTGGATTTCTATGCCTTTTCTGTGTCTTCTTTCCAGTCAGCTCGATCCGCTCTGTGCAGATTGACTTGGGCTGCTTGTGGCAGCTGTCAAAAATAGAACAGCCACGTATTCCCGGCTTTTGAAACAGACCGCGGTGTTTCCGGTGGAGTTTGAAAGATTGACACACGTGTCGCATGCGTGCGATGGAATTTGGCCTCATGGGATATGTTGCTGTTGTTGAATGCAAACAAATGAATCATTAATGTATCTTTGTTAGAAATGATGCCTTCAAATTTTACTAGCCAGTACAATATAGATATTATTTAGCATTGTATCTGTGTGGGTTGGCTTTCTCGTCACTGAAAAAGAAGACAAGGAAATGCCCACAGCTTGGTTAAAGACAGTATTTGTTTTGTTTTGCTCTTTACCTATGAGCATACTCCATTTTATTCATTCATTATCTTCAGCATCATATCCAAAAACTGCTGAATGTTTTTTTTTTCAAAGTGATTGCTAACAGATTGGTAACAGCCATAATATTACTTCTTATATGTATATGTATATGTATATGTATGTATTTGTTTCGTATTCATAAAAGATATGGCATCAGTTTAGCTGAAAAGATGCATGTATTGAGAGTTTCTATAGAGTAGTGAGGTAGGTGAGTAGTAGTGAAGTAGGAGTGGGTATTTCGAGTATTTTGGGCATTCAGGGTTCATGAATTAAAAGTCCCATTCATTTTTTGTTCAGACAATATTCAGTAATTAGCAGTTGGAGCACTTCCCAGGTTTGGATGAACATGAATCGGCAGTACAAAGCATGTTTGTCCTTAAAAACTCCACTTAATCACCAGGTTTTGTGTCTGATTCTAATGAATAGCCTTGCATTGTTTTGTATTCTAGCAAACCTCATTGATTTTCTCTCAAGTCGACCCCTGACATACTTTATATTGCTCGTGTGCTCACTTTACCTCTACTAAAATGTACAAAGTACTTTATTATGAAAATCTATAGACAGAGGAAATAAAACTAATGTTTTATTTAATTTTTAACTAGTTTTTAATTTCAAACTACAATTCCCATGATGCAATTATGAGAAACACCCAATCAAACAATTAAAATTCCTGAGTTGAAGTTTAAGATTACAGCTCCTGACCCGGTGTTGAACTGAATGTACCAACTGGTTTGGTGTTTTGCCCTCAAGCGTTCTGAATTTGCTCCAGCTTGTAACCGGCTTCCATGGCAACAGTAGCTGAGGCTCATGGGTATTGTAGTTTTTACAGTGTTTTTACAGTGTCAAACTGCAAAAACATATTTTCCCAAATTTAAGTTGAAATAATGAAGTCAAATGAACACAGATAACTCTATACAGTTGTTAAATTATGCATGGGACTCTGTGATGACTTGCGCTCCCATGTTGAGCGTTTGATGGGCGCGTCCACATCGAAGATATCATTAAAAGAATTTACAGCGCTGAGAAATCCTTTTTGAAACCAGCCGCTCCTCCCGGTTTGCAGCTCCGACAAATGCTGTAGAAAAATCTCATCGCTGTACACACAACACACACACAGCAGAACATTTTGTACAGCATTCAGCAGTGTGCCGCCCAACCTGAAAATAACTGCCAAACTCGATCAAGCCTTAGGCGTCCTCTCGGGGAGAGCAGCTGAGACGGCTCAGTACAGTGTCAGAGCCATAATGGGTGGGAATTCTTGTATGGATGAGCTACTCCAAACAAGACTTTTTTTTTTTTTATGTTGGCTGGAGCTTTTTTGTGCCAAGCACACCATGTGAGGTTAACGGGTTAATGGATCGCCCCCGGACAAGAGGTTTATTCACCCTAATCCACCTTTCCCGAGGACTTTACAAGAACAGATAAAAGCTAAAGTATAGGAGGGAGCCTGGATAATTATATTACATACTGTATATGATCAGGTAAAGTGATTATAGTTGATTATAGTTATAGTAGTCCATATTAAACCAAGTCAGCAAAAATAAAGCACGAGACAGGTAATGGGATTTTTCATTTGAGTGGTAATCCCCTGGTGAGTGCTCCAGGAGATCAAAAGAAATGTCCTTTAGTCTGCAGGAGGAGGAGGAGGAGGAGGAAGCAGGACACATGAATTGACTTACACACACTGAAAGCTGACATGGCTTGCAGAGATAAGGTAGTAGAATCAGGAAAAGTGTTTTTTTTGAGTTTCCTTCCTTGGCAAACAAGCAAGGAAGAGGCACCTGGATCCCTTCCCCCGTGACACAAAAACATAATTAATCACAATTTTGACAAATATGGGGCATTCCGTGGAAGGTGGCAACCAACAATCTGGGTTCAAATCCAGCCATGTGTGTCGTTTATTGACTTCAGTTAGCTGTAGCCCATAAAAATAAAATCATACTTTTTTTGGGGTCTATTTTTAAATGCAATTCAAGCCCTGACACATCACCAAGACCACACATCGCAGTCATGATTATCACATCTAACCGGAACAGATATTTATATGGTGAGAATGGATGTTTAGTGATTCAGCCTATGAGTGGTGCAAACTACCAATCTCGCATCGCATGGTTATTTTAGAGAAGCCAGCTGCTGCCGCCGCTGCGTCGTCGTCCTGTTGCACTCGCAGTCATTAATTGGTTGAAAAAGGAATGAGAGAGCAAATGGCGTTAATACACTGAGGGGGCTATGTATCTGCAAGCCAAAAATACTCAACTGCCCCTGGCTTCATAGTGTCCCTGCCCCAGCCTGTTGTGCAGGGTTTGTCTGGCCTCCTCTAGACCGACCTGACAACATTTTCAAGTCCCTGAGGATGTGCATCTCTGAACACTGCAGTGGGAAAACTTTTTTTTTCTTTTTCAAATGGACCTTAAAGTTTTGGGTGTGTCGACACAATCATTGTGCAACCAATGTTTTCCTTTCCTTTTCTCTCCAAAGTGATAATTACAGAGTAGGTAGACATGAGCATGTATTTTGTTTTTCAGACGTTCCCCATGTGACAGCACAAAGCAAGTCCTGTAATGTCAGCTATTCATCCTGAAGGGGAGAACCGGTGGTTTAGTTAGTGCCTTGCTAAAAGGGACACATTGACAGATGTTTTCACATATTGCTTTCTGTCAATAATCACCCCTCGAATAAGCTTCCATGCTCAAGCCTGCTATCACCCCCCGAAAGAATTGAAGGTTACACTCCAGAGCAGCTCTTGAATAACAAAGTGGACGTAATAACAGCCTCCATACGAGTGTTGACGTTGCTCTAAATATCTTTTATTAAGCAAAACATGACCCGGTCTACAACTACAGTAGCGTCTGTTGTATTTTGCCCCAAACATTTTCAACACAATAAGATCTATTTAAAAACTGTAAACTTCATATGAAGTGATAATCTAAAGTGCTTTTTAAAAAAAATCAGTGATACAAGCCGGCAAACAAATCGATAATATGCATGGTAATACTTTTTCTTTAACAAAGGAAGTCCAGTGTAAAAAAAAGAAAAAAGAACATGGTATAATAACATAGAAAAGAGATGTATATTTCATCGCCCCTCTGGTGTGACAATGTTTAATCATTTACCAAATATCTCCCCAACTCGTAAAAGACTTTTCTTAAATTATTTTTGGTAATATCGTGTGGAACAGCCTTTAGCCATTCATGAAACATACAGTATCCTTAACTTCTATCACCCATCCAGACCCCGAACCCTCAGTGCTTTTTTAAATCCTTTTAAACTCTTTATAGCACATCCACACATGTCTGCAACTTTCTCATCTTCATACTGTATTCCTTTCATGTGTCACTTCCTGAACAGCTTCATCACAAGATCGGGAATCCTAAAATCTCAATTGTGGACTGATAAAACTCAGTATGTTCAATCTGGACCTGATCCACCCGCGGGGAGAATTATCCTTTGTTTTCTTCACATATAACAGCAGGACGAGTCTGACGAGTTTATCTCTTTTTCTTCTGCTGCCGGAGAGCCTTTCTCCGTTTGAGGATCATGTCGTGGAGTCTCTCCAGGCCGTCCCTGAGTCCGTCTCCTATGATGGCGCAGGCTGGCTGCAGGTGCCACGGCGTTGCAGGGCCCAGTTCCTTCAACGCCAGCAATTTTTCGATCTCGGCGAGTCCCAGTGAGTGCCTCAAGTCCTGTTTGTTTGCTACCACCAGCAGGGGCACCCCCTGGTTCTCGGAGGTCTTGGCGATTTTATGGAGCTCTGTTTTGGCCTCCTCCATGCGCTCCGCATCCACGGAGTCCACCACGAATATGATGCCGTCTGTGCATCGTGTGTACGACTTCCACAGCGGGCGAAGCTTCTCCTGGCCGCCTACGTCCCAGAAGTGGAATGTCCCAGTCCTGTGGCCTCCGAGAGACAGTTTGACCTTCTCCGCATTGAAACCTTTGGTGGGCACCGTGTTCACGAACTCATTGAACTGCAGTCTGTACAGAACGGTGGTCTTCCCAGCGGAGTCCAACCCGAGGATGGCGATGTGAAACGACTGAAAGAACGGGATGCTCGAGAGGAGGCTAGGTTGCTCTGACAATCCGTTCCCCATCTTTCCTCATGAGGAAGGATTGGCGGTTCAGGAGATTTGATCCACTCGTCCGGCAGTAATCCTCAGAGCTGCTGATATTCCAAAATGACTGTAGAGGTTACCTGAAAGCACATTATTGTTGGTGAAACATAGGCTTAGAGAGGCAACAACACTTAAACCGAGATTATGTAACTCTGACTAAACAGCCACTGTGGCCACAAGTAGCAATTACAGGATAATGAGATATTAAATTTCCCTACATTTCCCAAGATTCAGTCGAATCTGTGCTTTTTTTTTTTTGTGATCTGCATGAGCTATAACAACACATCTATCTATATCGATCTATCTAAAATAGAGCCTGACTTATACTGGATTTTTGGGGCTGATAGAGTCAAACATTCCTAAATCGATATATCGATCGATATTAATGCACATATTTTGCAATGGGAGTTAAGATAACATAATTATTAAAAAGATATGTAACAGAGGTAGGATATTTAACCCTTTTCCAAACAATTTATTGGGCAAAATGAGTGCATTGAAGCAGCAAACTTCACTGGGAATTTAATAATTATACATAAAAGCCAACAAATACAACAAAATTAATAGATCTAAATGACCCAAAGCATCTTTTTCTGCATTATGTCCTTTGAAAAAATAAGTTTCTATATTGGCACATATCTGGCAACATACAGTATACACAGGCACTAATATGTCTGTGATAGGTCGATATTGGGCAATAACGTGTTAACGTGACGGGCGTCTATCGCATAATCTGCAACGGCAAAGTGAGCAAGTGAAACTAAACTCATGATTACATCAGCATCCAAACACATGAATAGCATAGCACTTTTGACTATTATGAATATATTGCTGCTCTTATCAGAAGATTTCCACATGTTAAATATTAATATGGATGATGACCAAACAGATAAGGGTCAGTCAAAGTCCACATTGGGCCTCACTTACTGTAAAAACATGCTTTATGATCAGGAAATAAGACTTTTGGGCAATATACCACAACTGGTCTGACATCACAGTGCTGTTATATTGATATATTGCACAGGTGTGACAGAGATTGGCTTAATTTCATGCTCAAAGTCACACCTTAATGTGCTGTTTACCTGAATCGCCACATATGACTATCACTGTAACATTCCTATAGATGTCTACTAGTTATTTTAGGATAATATGCACCTTTAAATTGATTAAAAATGGAGTTTAGCTGCATTGACTATGTATTTTATGAGATTGCACCAATTTTGCATAGGCTGGTGAACACATGCATTCAGTCTAACATAGGTTACCTACCAGTGTGAGCCATCTGTATAGAAAACACTCAGTCTAAATCCTCTCTGCGGTCCTCTCCAGCTCCTACACTGCCTTAAAATATCAGCTGTATTTCCACCTTTTCTGTATCGACAAGCAGCAGCAGCAACGACGACGACGGCCAAAAAAAATCTCTTCCCCGGCAGCGGAGACACCCTCCCTGCCTTGTCCTCGGCGTCCCAGTGTATGGAGCTACCGCTGATGACACTGCTGTCAGCCTGGATCAACGCCCACACGGAGCACTGCGGGCGAACGCGATTGGTCCGTCGTCTCCTATCTCTGTCACCTGATTGGCTAAACGCGCATGTCAATCACGCCTCTGCCCGGGAACCAAGATCACCTGTTGCTCGGTCTTGTCTGTCATAACATCTTTTTTTTTTTTTACTTTTAATATTTAACGTGTTTGAGCCGCAAACTGATGTTTTAAAAAGGTAAGTTATAAAACACGAAGGTACGTTTCATTTAAAAGTTGCGTTAAAACAGGTCGAAAATGCACTTTTAACGTTTAAGAAACATATTTCCACTAAGTTGCAAGACGTTCGACGCAAAACGTGGCTAAAAAATACACGTTAAAATGCGTTTTTAAGTCAGTTAGTCTCCAATAAGAGGCTTCGTTATCATTCTCCGGTGTTTTATAGCATATTTTTTGAACAATAAACCGACGTTTAAGCGAGCGTAGAAACACATTAAAGCAGAGCTAAAAAGCTATTAGCCGTTAGTAACCGTTAGAAGCAGAATTCGAATTCAGTTTGAATTCAAACGTACCGTTCGACGAGTCAGCGTGTTTTCCCTTTTCAGTCCGTGTGTGTCTGTGTGTGTGTGTTTAAGGGGGACAGAGACTGTGTGTGTGTGTGTGTCACCGCCCCCCCTCGTTCATCCGCGTGTTTTTGTTTGAACTGATTGGTCGCAGAGCAGGAAAAGCTCCACGCTGACCGACCGACCGAGTGACTGCTGCAGCCCCATCATGCATGAAGGATAACACACAGTAAGTAGTGGCCCTTTTATATAAGCTCTGTCTGTCTGTGTGAACCGTTTCAGCTCACTATGTTTATTTTGTGGGAAAAAAAAAGAAGAAAAATATAGGTCAGAAGTACTCACATCCTTTATATGGCAAAATGAAATGTTTATTTTCTCAGCTCTTGTACTTATTCCAATATTCAGACTTCATTCAATATATTAGACTTCATTCAATATATTCAGGTTTCATTCATATATTCAGACTTCATTCAATATATTCAAGGTTTCATTCAAATATTCAGACTTCATTCAATATATTCAAGGTTTCATTCAATTATTTCGAAGTTCACTCCATATATTCAGACTTCATTCAATATATTCAGACTCATTCCTATATTCAGACTTCATTCCATATATCAAGTTTCATTCAATACATTCAAGGTTCACTCCATATATTCAAACTTAATTAAATAATTAAAGAGAGAGAGATTGAGATTTTGTTCTTAATAGATAATTGCTTGTTTAGCATATGTTGTCCTTGGGTGACAGAAGGCGCCTATGAATAAAATGTATTATTATTATTATTATTATTATTATTATTATAATAAATGCTG